>NC_056733.1:1102063847-1102196347 GCF_019279795.1 Protopterus annectens
ATGGACAACCTTTTGCTAAGTCATGCACCCTGACTGATGCTCATTGCCCACATTTTGGCCTATCACCTAAGTCTTCTTTAAACTGATCATGAAGACAAATTCCATACATGCATCCACAAAGCAAGTCATGAGTGAATATAGTCCTTGCTGACTGTGAGCCACAACAGCTGTGTCATCAGCAAACAACTCCTCCCTTAGACACTTCCTAACCACCTTGGTCTTCAATCTAAGCCTCAACAGTTTGAAGAGGCTGCAGTCCATTCCAGTTCAGAGAAAGATACCTTCTGTAGCAGTTCCAAAAGCAAATTTCAATAGAACTAAAAAGAAGATAAACAATGTTGGGGCCAGTACACACCCTTGCTTTACTCCACCAAGAATCTCAAATGGTTTGGATGTGGATCTGTCGTACATGATGGTCCCTTTGATGCCTTAATAACGATAAATCCAAAAAAAAGATGCTGGAGTGAAACAAAGCTGTATAGGATACACCAAATCCAAACTATAACCCAAAACAGGTTTATTCACAGACAGAGGTTAGCGCTATCACCCGAGAGGGCTTCTTCAGACCATAACTGTTCATAAAATACAGAAAGTTTAAATACCATCTCTGGCTGGAAAAAAACACATGTCTCTGCTCTTAAAGTAACAGACCTCCATTACATAGACATGTAAGGACTATACTATAAGAAATATATATAAACGTATAAAATATATACTAAACTAATCTATACTAATCAATATATAAAAAGCAATAAAAGCAATATATACATAAAAAATAACATACAAAAATGCATAAGCATATACACTACATCTGTGACATATCACACTCAAAAATCTATATACATTAAAGGTATACATAAAAAATACATGAAAGCCTAATGCACTCCTAGTTAATTTTAAGTCTTCTCGACCTCAAGAAACATGGGTGCTGTGAAGACTGTGTTAGCTGTATCAGACTTGTGTTTTGGAGGTCTCTGGTGTTTCAGTAAGTTTTTTGAGAAAACCTCCACATATGCAGATTTACGTGTTTAATGTGTACTATGTGTTTGAGTAGTGGTACTATGTGAATATATATAGTGGTGGGTGAGCTGACAACCTTCTGTGTGTTACCGCTTTGAGTGACAGAAAGCATGCATTCTAGACTCTTGGTGTAAATACATCTGTTGCACTCTGTACAATATTGTGTTGTTAGTAGAGGGTTGTTTGTGCACGAGGCAATTGCTACACTGCCTCAAGAGACCCAAGTCAACAAGGTTGGCTGGAGAAACAAGGGTAGTCCAGCTGTCCATAATGCTAGGATGAAGAATGTTGTCACTAGCGGTGGCTTTTTCAGAAACAATTACGGAGGAACTCAGCGAATGGATATTTCTGCTGGGTTTTGGGGGGAAAATTTGTTAAATTTAACTGTCTGGCTTTTATGCACAATTGTGCGGTACTGTGAGGTGCTGTGCAATGCACAAACAAGCAGAAACCTGTTCAGATGCAGGGCCTAAATACCAGAAGCTAAAACTTGGAAAAAAAACTAACAAAATTCAAAAGAACCAATGAGAATGCTTATCCCAAGCCCTAGAGTGGCCTCTCTTTACTAGCCAGGTCCCAATCAACACAATTCTCTCACAAAAGTGCAGATAGGCCTCTTCCAATCCAAGATGGACTGGAAAACGTACTCAGGACAAACAAACCACTACAAACAGTTCCAGAATCAGCAGACATGGATTTAGACTATGCTACAGTTACTAGCTACCTAAGTTTCAGTGGGAAACACTAGAGAATGTTTAACACAGCAGAAAAATAGTAGTGAGAGACTGAAAAACCCACCTAAAAAAGCCAAAAATTAGCCAGGAGGCTCTAAAGAATGATTTAAACAGTTAACAGGTCAGTTAATTAAGCACTGCTTGGTGGGGAAAAAACAGTGCAGGGAAAACAGATAACTTTACAACAGTGAAAAAATACCAGGAAATACTTAATAGTGGAGCGTAGGCAACAAAAAAGCTTGCTGAATGGTGAAGACCACAATAAAATTTGATTTTACAGGCACAGTGTAGCAGGCAATTGCAGGACAACAGTGCAGTTTAGTACACAGTAAATAAATACAATATAAAAGTAGGTGGCAGGCAATAAAAAAGTGCAGTAAATAGTATAAATAGGCAGGCAACTTATGTTTTTTTGGAAGCTCAGAAGCTTCTAGTCGTCTTAGCTCAGAGTTGTGGCTGGTAGCCAACATCTGTTCAGCTACCCGGTACAAACAAGCAGAAACCTGCTCAGATGCAGGGCCTAGGGCCTTTATAAGCCTAGCCATATTATATCCTTGTTCTCTTATTGACCAAGTTGTATGGTCGACATTTGCAGTGCGAGTCTACGATCAGCACCAAATGCCCTTATCCAAGAGGAACCGACACCCCCGTGGTAAATTTATGGTCTTCCATCAGTTATCTAACTTACACTTAAATAGGGTCACTGAGGAGTTCTGTTTTACTTGACTTTGAAGTTTTTCCAGAGGAGTTGCAATCTCTGGGAGACGTATCTCTCTCTCTCCAGCATGTCCTGTTAATGTTGCAGGCTAGGTTAAGAACCCAAGAGTGAGTGAATCTTGTCCTATCTGACTTGCAGATGTGTGGCATTTCCATTAGGACAGGGTCTGAGACTGCTCTGTAGGTCAGGCACAAGTAGCCTCTCAGCAGCCTATAAGGTACAAAGTACAGTGACAGGGCCTTTGGTCTTTCCATGTAGGTCATGTGTTGAAGGCCCTGAATTTTCTTGGTGAGAAACCTCGGAGGTCTCTCCAGCTGCTCAGGTGTCTGGTGAGTACATACAGAAGGTAGCGTTATACTCTATTACTAGCCTGATGAGAGATGAGTGCAGGGGAGTTATAACATCCTTAGCTCTGGATGAGATGCCTTTACTTATAAGATGTGCAACATAGAAGTCCTTCCTTTCCACTGTGGACACATGGTGATCGACGTTAAGGTTGCTATCTACCTGTGTTCCCAAATCTCTCACCATAGGGTTTGAGCTAAGGGGGGGATACTGTTAATATCATAATTTTCAGGGAATTTCTCTTGGCTGAAAGGGATGATAAACTAAACTCAAAAAATTGTGTTAAGTCCATGGCTTTGGCACCAATCATTTGTCTACATAAGCCCTTTTTGTAGTATGTCAGCATCATGAGGGACTCAATGACTGCAGCCAGTTTGCAGTCATTGGAGAACTTGGTAAGCTACAGGACTTCTGATGATAAATAGATTCCAAACAGTAGGGGGCCCAGCACAGATCCTTGTGGCACACCACTGGTAACTTGTCTGCTGGTAGAGGTGGAATCCACAACTTTGACTGTATGCATTCTATCGATGAGCCTCTGTTAGCTACCCATCTAGTGACATATGGGTTAATTCCCAGCAGGCTGAGTTTCTCAGTGATGCCTGAGTGGGGGATTATGTCAAAAGCCTTGGCTAAGTCAAGACATGCTGTACTTACTGTTTTGCTTTCATCCAGGGCTTTGGTGACATTCTTGAAGAAGTCCACCAGGTTTAATAAGCATGATCTAGCCTTAAAGCCAAATTGGGTCGGGTCAAGAGTTTGAAGGTCACCTATGTCTTTGTTGATAAGGTCCATGAGGATTCTGTCCATGGCCTTGCAGATAAGGCTGGTTAGGCTTATGGGTCTATAGTTCCCATGGTCGGCTGATGGACCCCCTTTGTACAAGGGAATTACTGTTGCTGTTTTCACCTCTGCTGGGACAAAGCGAGTACTAAGACTGTGGTTGAAGAGAGTGCCACGTGGTTCTGCTAGGTCCTGTTTTAGACCATGTAGTAGGCAACATGGGATGTTATCCAGTCCCATAGAGGCTGCATTTTTGGCCATGGAGAGTGCAGTTATGACCTGCCCTTTGGAGATACTAGGTACAGGACTTGTGACAGGTATGATTTGGGGTAAGTCTGGCGGGGGGCGAAGTTTGCACCAAAACTGTTTGCTAGCAGGTTGGCGATGTCCTCACAGTCAGTATGAGTGGTATCATCCACTACTAGTTAGGCACAAAGGTGGGCCTTCCCTTTTAGATTTCTGATGTAGCTAAAGAATGCTTTGTGATTATCTTTAGTTACAGATGCTAGTTTAGCTTCCCAATTGTCTTCAGAGGACTATACAGGGTCCTAATTTGAATGTTCAAGCTGTGGAGGGTGTCCTTTCTCTGCTGAGTCAGTTCTCTCTCATTCTTAGACATTAGTTTCTTCCATTTGTTGTACAACCTATTTATGCTTGATGTCCACCAGGCTGTTTTTTTTTGTTTGTTTTTTGTGAGGACCTTATTTTGATCCGTTCAGTTACAGCCGAGTATATACTTTTGTATAGGTGTCTATAAAGAGCATTTATGTACACCTGTGTATAGGAGTTACTGTTGACAATGGTAGCAGGGGGTTTGAAACTATTTATGCCATCGCTTAAGAGCCTATAGTTTGCTTTGGAGAAAATGTTCATCCTTTTTGGTCTGGGGGGTCAGGTAAGATCATTACTTCGAAAGAGGCTGATGTATGATCAGACCTTACCAGGGGAGGGCAACACACAAGGGGTAGTGCAGACACCCCCTATATTGAGTACTAAGTTTAAGATATTCAAGCCCCTTGTGAGGATGTAGGTTATCTGGTCCAGAACATTTGCATTAACAAAGTTGAGGAACCTTAGCGCGATTGTGTTTGTGCTCATATACGAATCCCAATCAATGGAAGGATGGTTGAAATCACCCATAACCAAGGTGCTCGGCTCTACAGTGAGCGACTCAAGTAGATCCAGCTAGGCAGAGTGGTTCTCATGGCTCATGGTAGGGGACCTATAGCTAACAATGACATGAAAGGGGGTTTTACCTACAGTTAGTTGGACTTGGGGTAGCTCTAGGGAGTTGTACTGTTTGACCAGTCTTGAGGTGTATTTGTCTTTAATAAAGATGGATACACCTCCACCTTTGCTTCTTTCACACTGGTTTTGAGGTCTGAACATGTGGAAAGCATTGTAGACTTGCATAGCTGGGGTGCTCTCTGTGGCCTTGAGCCATGTCTCTGTGACTGCAGAGACATCGGCATCTTCCAGGTAAGGTGTGCTTCCACTGAATGCAGTTTCCAATTAACAGCATAACCTTGAGTTTGTCTCTAGCAGACTTTTTAACATCGGGGAATTTTGTTGTTAAGACATTGCCTAAAAAAGGCACTATGGAGGAGGCAAGTACCTTTGCAAGTAACCGAAAGTCGGCAGGTGAATACCATATCTGACAAAACAATGTGGTTTGTCGAGCATATCTTCCCAGGCTGACAGATACTGGATCCCCCTGGACTGACATCAGAAGCTAATTGTTTCTTTTTTAAAGGCATGGCTTTAAACTCAATGCCAAGAAATGCATTACAGTACCTTTTAGAAAGTCTGCCATCCTGGGTAACTATGTCATCAATAAAGCACCCCTAAAAGTTGAATCACTAGTTAGGGATTTGGGAACTCATGTAGACAGTAACCTAGCCTTCGACCAACATCTGTCCAAGGTAGTAATACAACTCTACTGTCCTGTTCAACTTATAAGTACATATAGATCCAGAAAGGTCATTGTACCACTGTACTCAAGCCTCATTAGATCCATCATAGAGTATAATATACCCTTTGGTATGTACTAGACCAGACATGTACAATTGGAACGTCAACAAGGGCTCCTTACAAAAAGAATACAAGGAGTAAACACAGTGTCATAAGCTGATCACCCCAAAGCCCTGTCTCTCTACTAAGCATCATAAAGACATCTGAAAGCTCATCTCTGCCTGGAGTACAAGGAATCCTTGGACTCTGTTTTGAAGAACCCTTTGCACAACCATCAAACAGCATCATAACAACTACATCAAAATACCTACATTTTGTTTGACATATAAATAGGACATGCTGGACAGACAGACAGGTTTCTCAGAAAATTCCCATTTCCTGAAACAGGCTCTCCCCCCATCTATGTGAAGCAGAGTTCCTCCCTATCTCTATTTATGGACAACATGGACCAACAGATGAGTAATTGGAAATTCACCCTGGTCTAGCTTCTATGTCTCTGATGGAATGAGGCAGTCAGTACATCACCCCTATATAAATTAAACTTGTGGGTCACATTTGAATTGCACGGCTAGGCTTATAAGGATATATAGTGGTCATTAGCCTAGTATACACCAATGAACCTACGAGGCAGTGGCATCACCCTGCTGGTTAACAATAATTTAAACAGTTACAAGCATTAATTCTTGCATTTCATTGTTCACAAATAATTAGTAATAGCTACTCTCAAACTGAACTCTCGCCAAGTTCTACATGCCACCTTAGCATTATCCTGTCCTGTCTAACTACGAACATTAAACAATAAACAGTATTAGGAGACTAACACTGAATGACTACAGATATCCTCTCAACCTTTATAAGGTATGTCTTATTCTACTATTAATCTCTTTGGTCTAGTACAGATGACAAAAGAACCAAGGACACTAGACACTTTAACTGGAAGGAGAAATGCACTAGACTGTATAGCATACCCTGTTAATGTGATGCAGTTAAAATGGGATAATTAGTGTAGAATATAAAATAAGATTAGGAAAGATTGCAAAAAGAACAGAAAGACAAACTACAAAGGGGCAATGGGAAGAAATCTGTAAAGCACCCAAGTATGCAACAATCTAGAAGGTTTAGAATTTCTGTACAGATATTTTTATATCCAAAGTAAACTTCACAAGACATTTACTCAATTAGACAGTAAATGCTGGTATATGTGATTTGGAAAAACATGTTTTTTTGGATGTAACAAGTTGGCAGAAGTCTTCCTACAGAGTAAGTACTTTGATAGAAATACAGTACTGTTGTGTACACTTACCATAAATGTAGCTGTTCGAGTGTATTCATTGTTGCAGTCATCACATTTGGGTTATCTAATTGCAGTAGCCCTCAGTCAGCCTGATTAACAAAGTCTTGCGTCCTGCATTAGTTGCTGTCCCTTCTTCCATGATGTCAGGTCGTCAGGGGTATAAAACATGCAGCTGCCGTCATTACATCAGTTTTTCTTGCCCCACATGTCAGGTGCCCCCCTAATGGGAAGCAATTAACTCCACAAATATACAAAGTTATACCTCCAACAAAAAAGCAAATACACCAAAGAGCTTTTGAGCATAGTAAAGAAGAGTAGAGGTATAGCCAAAAGAAGAAGGGGGCTGGAGGGAGGGTAACCAGGACTGCAACAGTGAATACACTCGAACATCTACATTTACGGTAAGTGTACACAACTGTACTATGTTCTTCGTGTTTCACTGTTGCAGTCATCACATTTGGGTAGATTCCCAAAGCTAAGGATGGGAGGAGGAATTTAGATAGCATTAGGACCAGCTATAAGGCCTTGCAAGACTGCAGTGGCAAAGCCAGCTCTGGATTTAGAGAAAACTGGCAGATGGTAATGCTTGGTGAAAGTATGTACAGAACTCCAGGTAGCAGCTTCTACGATATTCCTGGTAGGGATGCCTCTGAGAAAGGCTGTAGAGGTAGATGCAGCCCCTGGTTGAGTAGGGTCTGATCCCCTGTGGGATAGGTTTTCCATGGTGCTTGTAGCAGAAATGAATGCAACGGCCTACCCATTTGGAAATGGTTTGCTTTGAAATAGCCTTCCCCTCTGCCCCTGCAGCAAATGCCACCAGCAGTTGGTCAGATTTCCTTTGAGGTTTAGTCCTGTCCAAGTAGAATCTAAGTTGTCTGTTCATGTCTAAGGAGTGCAGTATCCGTTCCCCTTAGTTCTGTAGATTAGGAAGGAAGGTTGGGAAATGAAAGGACTGATTAAGGGCCACATTTGATACCACCCTGGGCATGAAGGAGGGATTGGTCCTGAGGGACACCCTGTCCGCATGAAAGATGATGCAAGGTTCCACTGCCATGAGGGCATGTAATTCAGATACCCTTCTTGCTGAAGTGATTGCTAAAAGGAAAGCTGTTTTCCAAGAGAGGAATTTTAAATCCGCAGTGGCAACTGGCTCGAAAGGAGGAAGGGTGAGCTTTTCCAATACAAAGTTAAGGTCCCATGCTGGAGTTGGGGCTCTCCCTGGGTGGTCGTAGATTTTTGGCCCCTCTGTGGAACTGCTTAAGCAGTGGATAAGAGAAGAGGGGAGGTTCTGTGTTACAGTGAGCTGAAATGGCTGAGGCATGAATTTTGATGGAGGAGAAAAACAGGCCCTTGTGAAGTATCTCAGTTAAGTATTGTAAAACCTAAGGTAAACTGGGCAATGATGTGCCCATCCCTTGAGAATGGTTCCAGGCACAGAATCTTTTCTATTTTTCAGCATAAGATTTTCTAGTACTAGGCTTCCTTGCCACTAAAATGATATCCATCACTGGTTTACTGAGGGAAGGTAAAGGAGAGATTAGGTAATTAGCCAGGCTGCTAGGTTCAGTGTATGAAGCTGAAGGTGCAGAATCTGGTTCTCCTGCTGAGACAATAGGGTAGGAATCTGAGGAAGGTTCCATGGGGCCAACAGTACCAGTGTTGGCAAGGCCAGTCTGGTGCAATCAAAATCATCCTTGGTTTGTCTTGTTTGATCTTTAGTAGTACTTTGGAGAGCAGAGGCAGAGGAGGAAAGGCATAAACTGATAGGTTTTTCCAGCTGAAGGACATAGCATCCACTTTCCAAGCTTGTTTGTGGGGAGTCCTTGTGCAAAATTTGTCCAATTGATAGTTCTGGAGGAGGCAAACAGGTCTATATCTGGGCTCCCCCATTTGCTTGCCAACATGTTGAAAGTCTTTGGTTCCAGTTTCCCTGTGGGTCCATGAGGTTTCTGCTTAGTTTGTCTGCCAGTGTATTTAGTTTTCCTGGCAGGAACTGAGCTTGTAGATACACTTGGTAGCTCAGGGCTGTGTTCCACAATGCCATGACTAGTCTTCAGAGGGGGTTGTCTTGTTAAATACCACTGTCTTTCTAGTTGCCCGCCTCTTATGTTAATCTGACCATATATCTCATTTCCTCTCTACTTTCACTGGCTTGTGAGAGTAATCACAAAATCAAAACCCCCCTCCCCTTCAACTATTTAAATTTATTGGCCATCCTACTGTATTCCATAGTACCAGAATACAAAAGTGTATTCCATAGTACCAGAATACAAAAGTGACCACCCCTTTCAACCCATCTTGCTGTTTTAAAAATAGTAACTCTCCACTAAACCTTAACTTTTTAAACAGGTAAAACGTAAGTTACCTACTTTCACATCTAACTTCTCTAGTGCGCACTGCAGTGTGCATTTTTTTTTTCATCTTACCTTTAAGCATCCCTGTAACTAGCACTTTCTCTAATACCTGCTGGAAAGCACTAGGAAGCCTTAAACTGATACAAGCACTCAACTCTCCTTGTTAATAAGGAGAAATTAATAGTAGGCACTAAACAGCCTATAATTGCAAAGTACCTTGCTAAGGTTTAAGGGAAAACAGCTCCTGTACTTTACAAAAAAAAAAAAAGCACCAAATCAGGCATGTCCAAGGGTCAGCTTCCGGTGATTTCTCCTGTCCACCTGGTGAATCTGGGCATACTGGGGCAATGCAGCAATTGCCTCATGTACACAGACACCCCTCTCCTCCTACCACCCAACACTACAACCTGTGAGAGATGCACTTACATAGCCAAAATGGAAGCAAAACTCTCTCCACCCAAGATTGTGCTAGACAGTCAAGAGGAGAAGGTACACCCACACTACACCTCAAGCAACACATAGCCCTTCTAAACCCACACCAACACCCACATATAGCAACACTAAATCCACATATGCAGAGGCCCTTAACTGTAACCTGCCCAAGCAACAAGGACCTCTGAAGCTGAAATGCAAACAAACACCAATCACAACCAAAGTGTGACATTGTTCACAACACGTGTGCCACCCAGCAACAGCCCCTAAGGCAAGACAATGTATCTAACACTTTAGTCATAGGTGACTCTATAGACCGGCACACTGATGTCCCTCTCACCAGGTTGAACAAGGAGAAAATTACAATCAGCTGCCTGTCGGGTGCCAGGATCCACCACATAACGCATGCACTCAAGTCACTCCACAACAAGTACAAATATGACTCTGTCATTGTCCATGTTGGAGTGAATGACTTGAGACATACCTCCCTGGACTACATGAAAAGAGACATGGAAGAGCTCTTGGATCATGTGGCCCAGGCAGGTATGACCCTAGCCCTGAGTAACATCCTGCCTTTGCCCAGAATTATACCACAATATAAGGACAAAATGATTGACTTCAACAATTGGCTAAGCTTCTGGTGTAATTCAAAGGGGAAACAGTATCTGTCTTGCCTGGGACGACATGACTGACAAACCACGATGCTTTGCCAGAGATGGTCTGCACCTGTCACCCCTGGGATTCAGGTTACTGGCTAAGGCTCTTGCCACCACCCCTATAGTACCTTTTTTAGGCAAAGTTCAAAGGACAAAACCACCACCATAACAGGTACAAGCATGCAAAATCTGAAGGTAATGCTACTCAATGCTAGAAGTCTAAACATCAAAATGCACTCTCTCGAGGCACTCCTAAAAATGGAGAACATCGATATTTGTGCAGTAACCGAGACCTGGTTCAAGGCTCCAGAGAGCACCCCTGCAATACCAGGCTACAACTCTTACCACACTTTTCAGCCACCAAAGCAGGACCGAAACACTAAAGGTGGAGTAGTGTCAATATTCACCAAGGACATTCACACCACCAGGCTAGTTGCCCAACACAATGCGTCTGAAATTCTCCAGGTGCAACTAACACTAGGTAAGACTGCAATCCAAATTGTAGCTTGCTACAGATCCCCCACCATACCCCAAGAGTCTCACTACACCTTTCTAAACATACTGGAAAATATTAAGATAGAACCAAACACCCTAATACTGGGTGATTTTAACTATCCTGCCATTAACTGGGAAAACTACTCATGTACCAACACCTTTGCCCAACGGTTCTTGGAATTCATAAATTCCAACGCCCTGGATCAACTAATCCATAGTCCCACCAGGGGCTCCAAAATCCTAGACCTGGTCATTACCAACATGGGAAATCAATGCTCCACACCTACGGTCACCCCCTCATTAGTCAGGTCTGACCATAAGCTAATCACCCTCAACATCCACATCCCACCCCCACCCCCCAGTAAGGAAACCTCCATAAAAAACTTCTCCAAAGCCAACTTCATGCTACTCAAGTTAGAAGTGACAAACTTCATGACACCCATGCAAACGGGAACTGAAAGTTCAACTGCTGAATCCTACACTAAGACCCTGTACGAACACATCCGCTCATGCATGAATCGTGCCATCAGAAATAGAACCAAGATGCTCTCATCCAAAAAAAGGAAGCAAATCTGGTGGTCCCCTGCCATAAATAAACTTTACAACAAAAGAAAGAAACTGTTGCAGAAAAGAGGAAAATCCCAGGATGCAAAAAACTCCCTTACCAGCCTCAGTAAGAAACTGAGATCCCTCATAAAATCCTCCAAAGCTAGTTACGAAAATAAAATTGCCAAAGATTCCAAAGACAACAACAAGGCATTCTATAACTGTGTCAAGAATCTAAATGGCAATGCTCAGATCTGCTCTGAGCTAAAACAGAATGGCATTAAATATACTGACCCTAAGGATATTGCCAATATCCTGGCAGATCGATTCAGTGCAAATTTCACCCCCCCTCTCACCCCCTAAATGGCCCATCTCAGTAATGGAAGATTGCCAAATTCCAGTAATAACAACCACACAGGTAAAAAACGCACTCTCCAAAGCTAAGAATACAGTATCCATGGGACCAGATGACATCCCAGGCTGTGTACTACATGAACTACAATATGAACTGGCACCTCACCTAAGTGTCATGTTTAATCATAGCCTCACCTCAGGTTTTGTGCCCACTGAGTGGCGCAGAGCTACAGTTATCCCACTCCACAAGGGGGGATCCACCTTGGATCCCAGAAACTACCGTCCCATCAGTCTGACAAGCCTTATCTGCAAGGCCATGGAACGTATTATCATGGAACTTATAAACAAAGACAATGGCAACCTTCAAACACTGGACCCCACCCAGTTTGGGTTGGTGACGGGCCGATCTTGTCTCCTGAACCTGACTGACTTCTTCGAATCAGTCTCCAGAGCCAAGGATAAGGGTAAGGTGGTCCACACAGCCTATCTAGACCTTGCCAAGGCCTTTGACACCATCCCCCACTCTGGAATCATAGATAAACTTACTAAGCTGGGTATTAATCCCTACATCACCCAATAGGTTGTTAACTGGCTTACTGATAGAACCCACACTGTAAAAGTAGCCAACTCCAAATCCAGCTCCAGACAAGTGGAGTACCTCAGGGTTCAGTCCTGGGACCGCTCTTGTTTGGCATCTACTTCTCTGAAGTACAGGCCAACACTAAGGGACTCTGGATAACAAAGTTCACAGATGAATGCAAACTGGGGAGCCATTATTAAATCCCCAAATGATGCGGATACTCTACAAAAGGGTCTTACAGAAACAGATGCTTGGTGCCAGAGCCATGGGCTCAAGCTCAATGTCAAGAAATGTATAGTTATCCCCTGTGGGGAAAAACATGTACCTGTGAATTACCATATAGGTGGCAGTACACTAAACACCGAAAGTGTGATGAGAGACTTAGGGACACAGGTGGACAGTGGTCTCACCTTCGATAACCACATTGCCACAACAGTCAGAAAATCCTTCTATGTGGCACACCTCATCACTAAGGGCTTTTCATTAAGAAAAAAGGAGGTCATTGTCCCACTGTACTCATCCGTCATTAGACCCATTATAGAATACAACGCCCCGTTTGGTATGTACCTCTTAAGACATCTGCAACAACTGGAAAGGACGCAGAAATACCTCACTAAAAGAATCACAGGTCTAAAACAGATGCCCTATGCTGACCGCCTTAAAAAACTCCAGCTATACTCTGTCACATATCGTCTACTCAGAAGCGATCTCTGCTCAACATACAAGGCCATGTCAAACCCAGAGATGTTGGACATGCTACACTTAAAGAAATCCCAATCTCTCAGAGTCACACGCTCCAAGGATCTAAACCTTGTCATCACAATAAACAAAACATGCTGGAGGGATAGGTTCCTGACCCAGAGACTCCCCAGACTCTGGAATAGATTGCCCATACATGTCAAGCAGAGTGCCTCTTTGGCCCTCTTCAAAAGGAGCCTTGACGATTGGATGGGAGAAAGGAAATTCACCCCGGGGATCACGTCAGTCGCCCTGCTAGACAGGGGTCCAGGGAAGTAAATAGTGTGGGAAGAAATAGCCAGGGAATTGTTATGGCTAGGCTTGTATAGGCCCTAGGGCTGATAGCCTAGTACCAACCTATGAACCTATGAATGGGTACCCCCCTGCTTGTTTATGTACCACATAACAGAGGTGTTGTCCCCGTCTTTACCATTAATTGTCCTGAAAGAATGTGGTCCTTGAAGGCCGTCAGGGCACTCTGTACAGCTAACATTTCTTTTTGACTGATATGCAAGTGCATTTGACTTGGGTTCCATTTGCCCTGAATGCACTTCCCTGCCAGGTGAGCCCCCCATGCATAGGTTCATAGTTTAGTACTAAGCTAACTGCCCTTGCGAGTCATTTTAAGCCTAGTCAATTATCCCTTGTGAGACACAAACTCTGCACCTTGTGTTTGCAAGGCAAACACCTTAGCCATTAAGCCACACTCCCAACCCCTAATCTGATGCATCTGTTGTTAGGGTTTGGGTGGCAGGGGGTGTTGTGAATGGTAGTCCCTTGTTTTGGTGGCAGGCCTCTGCCAACCAAAGAAACTCTAGGCGTAGGCAAGGTATGATAGGAATCATTGCTTCTAGATCCTGAGAATGTTGACACCATAGGCTTTTTAGATACCACTGTAGTTTCCTCATATGCAGTCTTGCATATGGAATTAGAACAATGCAGGAGGCCATGAACCCCAAGGCTTGTATTTGCCTTGCAGATAGTAGGGTTTTTGTGGCCACTTGTTCGAAGTAGGTTGTCAAAGAAATTTGTTTCCCTGACGTGAGGAAAACCATCTGGGAAGTTGTATTCAAGCTTGCTCCCAGGAATATGATTTGTTGACAGGGTACCAGGTGTGATTTATTTTCGTTTATGGTGTATCCCAGACAAGTTAGTACCCTTTGTACAAATGCCAGATGATTCAAAAGTATGTCCTGGCGTTCTGCCTGAATTAAACAATCGTCGAGGTATGGGTATAGTAATAAAAACAAAACAAAAAAGTGCAGACCAAGGGATAAATACTCCATTGCTAAAAATATATATAAATAACTGAAATAATGTAACAGTTAAGCAAAGGATGAACCAGGCAGAAGCCAAGCAGAGAAATGCAGCTGCTATAGCGATGAGACACAATCAACAAACAAAATACTCCATAAGGAAAATGCAGGTATCAAGGCAGGAAAAACACAGTCACAAAGTCCTCCAGTACTAAAAAAAAATCCAAGATATTTATTGTAAGAAAAGGTAAGCGCTTTCTCAGTTAAGTGGTCTGATGAAGCTTAACTGCGAAAAGCGCTTACCTTTCCTTATAGAGTATTTTGTTTACTGGAAGAATTGGTGATTGTGTCTGTGATTTGGGGGTAGATCTGGCCAACCTTTTGGCGTTGGTAGTGTGTGGAAGCGAAATCTGTATCCTTGGGGCACTATATTTAAAACCCATTTGTTCTGGGTAATGAGTTCCCAGGTTTTTGGCCTGCAGACCAATCTTCCCCCTGAAAGGAGCATTCAGTTGAGAAGTGCTTGGAAGTTTTAAAATCAAGTCATTGAGAAAGTTTTCCATAGAGGGGAGTCTTATTACTCCCAGATTTGGAAGCGGAACCCCCCACTGCTTAGTCTTGTACGTACCTTGGACTGAAACCTGGGGTTTCTACAGTGTCTGGGTTTGGATTGAGAAGCAGCAAAAAAAGTTGTCAATTGCTGAGAGTAGGGTAAAACACTTTAAATTATTTAATAGTCCCCAAACAAACAGTATAGGTAAGCGCTTTCACATTTACCTGCTTCCTCAGAACTTAATAGAAAGACAATTAATCAAGATGCATTTATACATTATTACAGCCAATGATACCAATTTAGTTAATGAGGCAAATTCCTTTTCCTAAAAACAGGTTTTAAAGAGATGGCACAGACGGAATGAGAGTTCTATAGGCTCCTTAGAAATGGGATGCATCACCATACAAACTAGCCAAATACTAGGGCAGGCTTTGCAAGCTCTACATGCTACATTCTATGCAGATTGTTCCACTAGAAACATAGTATATATAGTTAAATGTAAACTATGTGAATGTTTCTATGTTGGAAAAACTAATCGTATGTTGAAGGAGAGGGTACTGGAACATCTTAATGATATACGTAATAAGAAAAGTACAGTTGTGTACACTTACCATAAATGTAGATGTTCGAGTATATTCACTGTTGCAGTCATTACATTTGGGTAATCTGCTTGCAGGTTGCCCTCAGTCGGCCTGATTAACAAAGTCTTGGGTCCTGCATCGGTTGCTGTCCCTTTTTCCATGACGTTAGGTCGTCAGGGGTATAAAACATGCAGCCGACACCATTACATCACTTTTTCTTGCCCCAGATGTCAGGTGCCCCCCAAATGGGGAGAAAAATATATGTATATGTATGTATATATATGTATATATATATATATATATACATATATATATATCATATGTATATATATATATATATATATATATATATATACACATATATATATATATATATATATATATATATATATATATATATATATATATATATATATATATATATATATATATATATATATATATATATATATATATATATATATATATATATATATATATATATATATATATATATATATATATATATATATATATATATGTATATGTATATATGTGTATATATATATATATATATATATATATATATATATATATATAAGTTAAAACACAAAAAAAATACCTCTAAACAAAAGCAAACACACCAAAAAGGCTTTTAAGCATAGTAAAAGAAAGGAGAGGTATAGTACGAGAAAAACAGGGGGCTGGAGGGTGGGTAACCAGGACTGCAACAGTGAACACACTCGAACATCTACATTTACGGTAAGTGTAAACAACTGTACTATGTTCTTCGTGTTTCACTGTTGCAGTCATTACATTTGGGTAGAATCCCAAAGCTATGGTTGGGAGGATGGATTTAAACAGCATTAGGAGCAGCTATAAGGCCCTGCAGGACAGCAGTGGCAAAGCCAGCTCTGGATTTAGAAAAGAGTGGTAAATGGTAATGTTTGGTGAACGTATAAACTGAGCTCCAGGTAGCAGCTTCTAGAATGTCTCTGGTAGGAACCCCTCTGAGAAAGGCTGCAGAAGTAGATGCAGCCCTGGTGGAATGAGATCTGATCCCCTTGGGGATAGGTTTACCATGGTGCACATAGCAGAAACTAATACAATGGCTTATCCATTTGGAAATGGTCTGCTTTGAAATGGCCGTTCCCTCTGCCCCTGCAGCAAATACCACCAATAGTTGTTCAGATTTTCTTAGAGATTTTGTCCTGCTTAAGTAGAATCTAAGTTGTCTGTGTACATCCAATGAATGCAGAATCTGCTCACCCTTGTTCTGTGGACTGGCAAAGAAAGTTGGCAGATGAATGGTCTGATTAAGAGCCACAATGGATACCACCTTAGGCATGAAAGATGGATTGGCCCTGAGAGCCACCCTGTCCGGATAAAAAATAATGAAAGGGTCCACTGCCATAAGAGCCTGTAATTCTGAAATCCTTCTAGCTGAATTGACTGCTAAAAGGAAAGCTGTTTTCCAGGAGAGAAATTTTAGGTCCGCAGTAGCAGCTGGCTCAAAAGGAGGGAGAGTGAGTTTTTCTAAAACAAAGTTGAGGTCCCATGCAAGAGTTGGTGCTCTCCTGGGAGGTCTTAAATTTTTGGCCCCTCTGAGATACTGCTTTAGCAGAGAATGAGAGAAGAGGGGAGGTTCTGTGTTGTAATGAGCTGAAATGGCTGAGGCATGGATTTTTATGGAAGACAAAGATAGGCCCCTGTGAAGCATCTCAGTTAAATATTGCAGTATATGAGGAATATTGGGCATTGCTGTGCTTATTCCTTGTGACTGGTTCCAGGCACAGAATCTTTTCCATTTGTCAGCATAAGATTTTCTAGTACTAGGCCTTCTAACCTCCAAAATGATATCCATCACAGGTCTGCTGAGGGATGACGAGGGTGAAATTAGTTGATTAGCCACACTGCAAGATTCAGAGTTTGGAGCCGAGTTGCAGAATTTGGTAGTTCTGCTGAGACAGTAGATAAGGTGTCTGAGGCAGGTACCACGGAGGAAGGTGCGACACATTGCGCAGGAGTGGGTACCAGTGTTGGCGAGGCCAGTCTGAAGCAATCAGAATAATTTTTGGTTTGTCCTGTCTGACTTTTAGTAGAACTTTGGAGAGCAGAGGCAGAGGGGGAAAAGCATAGACCGATAGGTTTTTCCAGCTGAATGATAGAGCATCCACTTTTTCAAGCTTTTTTGTGATGAATTCTTGTGCAAAATTTGTCCAACGGATAGTTCTGCGGTGAGGCAAAAAGATCCATGTCTGGACTCCCCCATTTGCGTGTCAACATGCTGAAAACTTGTGATTCCAGTTTCCATTTGTGTGGGTCCATAAGATTTCTGCTTAGTTCGTCTGTCAGAGTATTTAGCTTTCCTGGCAGGAATTGAGCTTGTAGTTGTATTTGGTAGGTCAAGGCCATGTTCCACAATGACATGGCTAGTCTGCAGAGGGGGTAGGAATGTGTACCCCCTGTTTGTTTATGTACCACATAACTGTGTTGTCTGTCTTTATCATTAGTTGTCCTGGATTAAGGTAGTCCTTGAAGGCTGTCAGTGCAATCTGTACAGCTAGCATCGCTTTCTGATAGATATGTAGGTGCATTTGATTTGGGCTCCATTTGCCCTGAATGCACTTTCCTGCCAGATGAGCTCCCCAAGCATAGTATGATGCATCTGTAGTTAAGGTTTGGGTGGCAGGGGGTGGAGTGAATGGCAGTCCCTTGTTTTGGTGGCAGGCCTCTGCCCACTATAGGAACTCTAGCTGCAGGCAAGGTATGATAGGAATCATTGTTTCCAGGCTGTGACAATCCATAAACTTTTAAGTACCACTGAAGTTTCCTCATATGCAGTCTTGCATATGGAATTAGAAGAATGCAGGAGGCCATGAACCCCAAGGCTTACAGAATTTGTCTTGCAGATAGCAGGGTTTTTGTGGCCACCTGTTTGAAGTCCGTCACCAATTGAATTTGCTTTTCTGGTGTAAGGTAAGTTATCTGGGCAGTTGTATGCAAGCTTGCACCCAGGAATGTAATTTTTTGAGAGGGTACCAGTTGTGATTTCTTTTCATTTATGGTGTAACCTAAACAAGTTAGAACCCTTTTTACAAATGCCAGATGCTTTAGAAGAATATCCTTGTTTTCTGCATGAATTAGACAATCGTCCAGGTATGGATATATTTGAATATTTCTTTGCCTGAAAAATGCAATTACTGGAGCCAGGCACTTTGTGGAGACCCTGGATGCAGTAGATAAGCCAAAGGGCAGTGCAGAGAACTGGTAATGCAAGTAGCCTGCTTTGAAGCGGAAGGTATCTTCTGCAAGATTCCCTGATTGGGATATGCAGGTAAGCCTCTTTTAAGTCTAGAGTTACCAACCAGGCATCTTTGCCTAGCACAGGTAGTGACTGCTGACAAGTCAGCATCTTGAATTTTGGAATGTGCAGATATGTGTTTAGAGTGGATAAGTACAGAATTGGATGCCATGATTTGTCTTTTCTGGGTACCAGGAAAAGTCTTGAATAGAAACCGTGTCCCTTTTCCTCTTCTGGTACTGGTTGAATAGCCCCCATGTTCATGAGGGACAGAACTTGTTTCAGGACCTCTGCCTACTGATTTGGGGGCAGATCTGGCCATCCATTTGGGATTGGCAATGTGTAGAAATGAAATCTGTATCCCTGGGATACTATATTTAAAACCCATTTGTCCTGGGTAATAAGTTGCCAGTTTCATGCATGAAGTGCCAGTTTTCCTCCCAAAGGGGCGGCTAAAAGGTAAGTGCTTGGTGACTGTAGAAGGAAGTCATTGAGACCATTTACCATAGGGAGGTGCCTTGTTGTTTCCAGATTTGGAGGTGGAGGCACCCCATTGTTTTGTTCTAAAAGTTCCTTGTGACTGAAACCTGGAGCCTTTGGAATGTCTGGATTTGACTTGAGCGGCTCTCGAAGAGACTGGAAAGGACCAGTTCTTAGTAGGCCAGTGCCTACTAAATCTTGGAGGTTGCACTTGTAAGAAATCTTTCACAGTTTGCATAGATTTGGCTTTATCTTCCATCTTTTTTAACACTTCTTCAGCCTTACTACCAAAGAAATGGTCATGTTGTAAAGGAGCATCCAACAATTTTGCTTTAACGTGGTCAGGCAGAGTTTGCTCTTCGAGCCATGCATGCCTTCTTAACACAGATTCAGTTACAGCAACCGTGCAAGAGGCCTCCAAGGAATCAAAACCACATTGCAAAGTATGTTTTCCAACTTGTTCAGCTGAATGTAATGAATCCTGCAAATCTTTATTTTCCACACAGTCAGATAGTAACATAATTTTCTGTTTAAGTAGTCCCATGATATGCTGTTGATATTTAAGCATATGAAATTGACAGTTTAAAGCCCTGACTGCCAAGGTTGCAGACATGTAAACCTTCTTACCCTGTCTATCCAGCGCTCTGGAATCTCTATCAGAAGGGGTAGGATTTTTAGCAGTAGAGGCCTTAAAACGCTTGGGACCCTGAGAAATGGTTTCAAGATTGGCAGTAGGATTTTTGAAAAGGAATTTGTGGGAGTCAGGAACCCTGTAGTATCTGTCTGGCTTACTAGGAGCCGGAGGCAGAGAATCAGGAGCCATACTAGATTCTGAAAAAAACATCAACAACAATATCTAGAACAGGAGGTACAGCCAAAGGCCTATGCTGAGGAAGAAGAAGAAAATCCCTAAGTCTCTTTTTAGATTCAGAGAAATCCTGACTTTCCAAGTGAAAATGTTCCCTTAGGGTATGTAAAGTTTCTCCAAAAGAGAAATCCTCAGGGGAAGATGCAGAAGGAATGGAATTTTCTGTGTCAGAGTCCTCATAAGTAGGTATAGATACATCCTGTTCAGTAGAAGAATCAGAAGAAATAGAATCCTGATCAGAAGATTCATAATCAATGTCTTGCCTAGGCCTCTTAGCAGGAGGGGGTTGGCTACTCCTGAATCAAGGTAATTAAATCTTCAGCCATTTTGATGATTTGCTTTTCAGGCATAACGGCCTGCACACGTGGCCCAAGCGTTGGTTTTTTAGACACAGAAGTACATTTTGGCCTTAGTTTTGAAGATGGTGTCTGTTTAATATACAAATCATTAGGCCTGAAAACACCCTCAGAAGCCGGTGCCTGCACAGCGGCTTCGGACCCATCTAAGTTACAGACATCTGCGGGTTCAATACTTAAAGCATCTCACGACATACCGGACTCTGAATGGGTCTCAGTAGAGGCCTGCGAATCGAAAGTAGCGGGCATCAGGGGCTGCGAAAGCGCTCACTGAGTACCAGCGAACTAGCAACTGGCTTAGGAGACAGTCGTCATCAGTTTTGGACCTCGACGGCCTGTCTCTGTCTTTTTCTTTGCATTTTTTAGGTATTCCCATAGTCGGATTGCTAACAGACATAATTTCTGGATAGTTAAATCGTGAGTCAAAATATTTAGAAGCAAAAATATACAGACGTTTAATAGTGCATTGATTAAATCTAGCACAAAACCGACAAGAAGGTACATTATGATCAGGGCATAGGCAAGGAATACAGTACAAATGAAAATCCTTATGAGGTATTTGCTTCCCACAACTAATGCAATTATTAACTTTTACTCACATCGGTAAGGAGCAAGAAAAAGTTTCCCCAATGGGGTACTGAGCTTTTAGTTGAAGACTTCGGCTCTGAAACTCAAAAACGAAAATTTCAGGTGTCGGCCGTCCGGCACTTGCTAACTGCTTCTGCTTCGTGCACCGCGCGGCAAGAAAGACTAATGTAATGGCGTCAGCTGCATGTTTTATACCCCTGACGTCATGGAAGAAAGGACAGCAACCGACGCAGGACCCAAGACTTTGTTAATCAGGCCAACAGAGGGAAACCTGCCAGCAGATTACCCAAATGTAATGACTGCAACAGTGAAACACGAACATCTGACAAATGCACTGGCAAAGCATGTCTTAGAAGCAGGAGACAACCATAGTTTTAAATTCTTAGTGCTACAAAAAATCTTAGAAAATTTAAGAGAAGGTGATGTGAGTAATGAAACAGAATGTGTGGAACTCAGGTGGATAATTGATTTTAAAGCATATGCCCCTCCAGGTCTGAACAGTGCTGTCTCTTTAAAACCTGTTCTTAGGAAAAGGAATTTGCCTCATTAACTAAATTGGTATAATTGGCTGTAGTAATGTATAAATGCATCTTGATTAATTATCTTTGTATTAAGGTCTGAGGAAGCAGGCAACTGCAAAAGCATTTACCTATACTGTTTGTTTGTGGACTATTAAAGAATTTAAAGTGTTTTACCCTACTCTCAGCAACTGACAACTTTTTTTGCTGCAGCATATATATATTTTTTTGGTTTGTCTGATACCAGTGGCACTCTACATTTTTTACAATTTGGATTGAGAGGAAGTCAGGTTAAAGGCTAGGACTGTGATAGTGAGGTTCGGAACTTTGAATGTTGGCAGTGTGACTAGTATAGGAAGAGAGCTAGCTGATATGATGGACTGAAGGAAGGTTGGTATATTGTGTGCACAAGAGACCAGATGGAAGGGGAGCAAGGCCAGGTGTATCGGAGGCGGGTTCAAATTGTTTTATCATGGTGTGGATGGGAGGAGAAATGGAGTAGGCATTATCCTGAAGGAACAGTATGCTAAGAGTGTTTTGGAGGTGAAAAGAGTGTCGGATAGAGTGAAGTTTATGAAGCTGGAAATTGATGGTGTAATGATGAATGTTGTTAGTGCATATGCTACACAAGTTGGGTGTGCGATGGATGAGAAAGAAAAATTTTGGAGTGAGTTGGATGAAGTGGTGATGACTGTACACAAGGGTGAGAGACTGGTGATTGGAGCAGATTTTAACGGGCATGTTGGTGAAGGGAACAGAGGGGATGAGGAAGTGATGGGTAGGTATGGTGTTAAGCAAAGGAATGCAGAAGGTCAGATGGTAGTGGATTTTGCAAAATGGATGGATATGGCTGTGATGAATACGTATTTCAACGAGGAGGAGGAGCACAGGGTGACATACAAGAGTGGAGGAAGATGCACACGGGTGGATTATATCTTATGCAGAAGGGCCAGTCTGAAGGAGACTGGAGACTGTAAAGTGGTGGCAGGGGAAAGTGTAGATAGGCAGCATAGGATGGTGGTTTGTAGGATAACATTGGTGATCAAGAAGAGGAGGATGAGTGTGAGGGCAGCACCAAGGATCAAATGGTGGAAATTGAAAAAGGGTAATTGTGAGGTGATGTTCAGGGAAGAGTTAAGACAGGCACTGGGTGGCAGTGAGGAGTTACCGAATAGCTGGGTAACTACAGCAGAGCTAGTGAGAGAGATGGCTAGAAAGGTGCTTGGTGTGACATCTGGAAAGAGGACAAGGAGACCTGGTGGTGGAATGAAGAAGTACAGGAGAGTATACAGAGAAAGAGGTTGGCGAAGAAGAAGTGTGATTGTCACAGAGATGAAGAAAGTAGACAAGAGTATAAGGAGATGAGGTGCATGGCAAAGAGAGAGGTGGCGAAGACTAAGCATAAGGCGTATGAAGAGTTTTATAAAAGGTTGGACACTAAGGAGGAAGAAAAGGACCTGTACCGATTGGCTAGACAGATGGACCGAGCTAGTAAGGATGTGCAGCAGGTAAGGGTGATAAAGGATAATGAGGGAAACGTACTCACAAGCGAGGAGAGTGTGTTGAGCAGATGGTAAGAGCACTTTAAGGCGCTGATGAATGAAGAGAGGGAGAGAAGGTTGAATGATGTACGGATAGTGAATCATGAAGTGCAGTGGATTAGCACGGAGAAAGTAAGGATAAATATGAAAAGGATGAAGAATGGAAAGGCTGTTGGTCCAGATGACATACCTGTGGAAGCATGGAGGTGTTTAGGTGAAATGGCAGTGGAGTTTTTAACTACAGTGTTTAATGAAATCTTGGAAAGTGAGAGGATGCCTGAGGAATGGAGAAAAAGTGTTTCGGTACCGATTTTTAAGGATAAGGGTGATGTGCAGAGCTGTAGTAACTACAGAGGGATTAAATTAATCAGTCACAGCATGAAGTTATGGGAAAGAGTAGTGGAATCTAGGTTAAGAAGGGAGGTGATTATTAGTGATCAGCAGTATGGTTAAATGCCAGGAAAGAGCACTACAGATGCGATGTTTGCTCTGAGAGTGTTGGTGGAGAAGTACAAAGAAGGTTAGAAGGAGTTGCATTGTGTCTTTGTGGACTTAGAGAAAGCATATGACAGGGTGCCTAGACAGGAGTTGTGGTATTGTATGAGGAAGTCAGGAGGGCCAGAGAAGTATCTAAGAGTGGTACAGGATATGTATGAGGGTAGTGCAATAGCGGTGAGGTCTACGGTGATAGTGACAGATGCATTTAAGGTGCAGGTGGGATTACATCAAGGATCAGCTTTGAGCCCTTTCCTATTTGCATTGGTGATGGACAGGTTGACAGACAAGATCAGATAGGAGTCCCTGTGGACTATGATGTTTGCAGATGACACTGTGATCTGTAGCGAGAGTAGGGAACAGGTGGAGGAGACCCTGGAGAGGTGGAGATATGCTCTAGATAGAAGAGGAATGAAGGTCAGCAGGACTAAGACAGAATATATGTGTGTGAGTGAGAGGGAGGATAGAGGAATGGTGAGAATGCAGAGAGTAGAGGTGGTGAAGGTGGATGAGTTTAAATATTTGGGATCAACAGTTCAGAGTAATGGTGAGTGTGGAAGAGAGGTGAAGAAGAGAGTACAGGCAAGATGGAGTGGGTGGAGAAGAGTGTCAAGAGTGATTTGTGACAGATGAGTACCAGTAAGAGTGAAAGGGAAGGTCTACAAGAGGGTAGTGAGACCAGCTATGTTATATGGGTTGGAGATAGTGGCATTGACAAAAAAGCAGGAGTCAGAGCTTGACGTGACAGAGATGAAGATGTTAAGATTTGCACTGGGTGTGATGAGGATGGACAGGATTAGGAATAAGTATATTAGAGGGTCAGCCCAGGTTGGAATTTCTGGAGACAAAGCCAGAGAGGCAAGATTACGTTGGTTTGGACATGTGCTGAGGAAGGATGCAGAGTATATTGGGAAAAAGATGCTAAGGATGAAGCTGCCAGGTAACAGGAAAAGAGGAAGGCCTAAGATAAGGTTTATGGATGTGGTGAGAGAGGACATGTAGGTGGCTGGTGTGACAGAGCAAGATGCAAAGGACAGGAAGAAATGGAAACGGCTGATCTGCTGTGGCGACCCCTAACGGGAGTAGCCAAAAGAAGAAGAAGAAGATTGAGAAGGCCTGGAAGGAGCCGGAAAGGACCAATTCTTAGAAGGTCAATGCCTACTAAATCTTGGAGGCTGAACTTGTAAGAAATCTAACAGTTTGCATAGATTTAGCTTTATCTTCCATCTTTTTAAGAACTTCCTCAGCTTTGTTGCCAAACAGACGGCCCTGATTTAAGGAAGCGTCCAGCAGTTTAGCTTTAACATGATCAGGCAAAGATTGCTCCTTAAGCCAAGCATGCCTTCTGAGTACAGACCCAGTGACAGCAGCCCTGCAAGCGGCCTCTAAAGAATCAAACCCACATTGCAAAGTATGTTTTCCAACCTGTTCAGCAGAATGCATTAAATCCTGTAATTCCTTACTTTCAGCACAGTCAGGAATAACATCATTTTCTGTTTAAGCAATCCAATAATATGATGTTGATACTTTAACATATGAAAGTGACAGTTTAAGGCACTAATGGCCAAGGTTGCAGAAGTGTAAACCTTCTTATCCCATCTATCCAGCGCCCCGGAGTCTCTAACAGAAGGGGTAGGGTTTTTGGCAGTAGAAGTCTTAATGCCCTTGGGTCCCTGTGAAATAGTCTCTGGATCCGCAATAGGATTTTTAAAAAGGAACTTGTGAGAATCAGAAACCCTGTAATACTGGTCAGGTTTTCTGGGAGCAGGAGGCAAAGAATCAGGGGGCAAACTAGGTTTCAAAAAGGCATCATCAACAGTGTCTAGTACAGGAGGTATAGCTAAAGGCCTATGCCGAGGCAAGAGTAAGAAATCTCTAAGCCACTTTTTCGAATCAGAAAAATCCTGGCTTTCCCAGTTGAAATGCTCCCTTAGAGTGTGCAAGGTTTCACCAAAAGTAAAATCCTCTGGAGGGGAAGCGGAGGGAATAGAGGCTTCTGCATCAGAATCATCATAAGTAGATAAGGGTAAATCCAGATCATCAGAAGTGAAAATATACAGACGACGGATAGTGTGTTGATTAAATAAGGCACAAAACCGACAGCAAGGTACGTCGTGGTCAGGGCCTAGGCAAGGAATACAGTATGAATGAAAATCTTTGAGAGGTATTTGCTTTCCATGAAATGCAATTATTAACTTTTACTGACATCAGTAAGGAGCAAGAAAAAGTTTCCCCAACGGGGTACTTAGCTTTAGTTGAAGACTTCGGTTCTGAAACTCAAAAACGAAATTTCAGGAGTCGGCCAACCGGCACTTGCAAACTGCTTCTGCTTCTGGCGCCACACGGCAAGAAAGACTGATATAATGGCATCAGCTGCATGTTTTATACCCCCAACGTCATGGAAGAAGGGACAGCAACCAACACAGGACCCAAGACTTTGTTAATCAGGCCAACTGAGGGCTACTGCAAGCAGATGACCCAAATGTGATGACTGCAACAGTGAAACACGAAGAACATAGGGGGAATAAACAGCAGTAACTAAGAAAATTATTCTTTTGAGCTCAGATATAGGGTCTACAGGTTAAAGGCAGAGAAGCCACCAGCAAGTTGGGGGGGGGCAAAAAAAAAAAAAAGATTAAAGAAATAATTTACCTTGCAAGACACTGTGGCACAGAAATCTTTGTGGTGACTGTCAAATGGTAAACCTGGAAAGATAGAGCAGTATATAATATTGACAATCATCTTCTTCTTCTTTCAGCTTTTTCCGGTTAGGGGTCGCCACAGCAGATCACTGTCCGCTCATGATTGGCAGTGGAGTCTTACAGTGTCGAGTTACCAGCCCGGCGCCCAACCTTCCACAGAAGGCACACACTCACACCTAGGGCCAATTTAGTGTGTCCAACAATAAAGTGTAGAAAAAAAAGCAAGAGACTTGTACAGAATATTTAAAAAAATGGAGAAAAGGACAGGTATTTATAAAGATTAACAATATGTGCATGAAGTTGGAGGTTCACTTGTAACCTATTTCTGCAACCTCTTGGGCTTGCTATTTGCTGAATGGGTAACATGAACTATCATCACCAGTGCATCAATTAGGAAGACCACACTACAACTTTAAACCTTGCAAAACTCTCACAATGGTCAATACTTACAGAGGTTTTGGCCCGTCTTTCCATCCAACACCTTCAGTTCCTTCACTTTCTTCTTTTGTGCTACCTTCTCTTCTCCTTCTTGCTCTTTCTTAACTATAATTGTCAAAATTAAGAAGGTTAACAGTGTGACATCATATGGTATACTTTAACAAAAGCTAAAATAATTTTCAGCAAGTGCTACCAGTTTAACAGGCAGTGTATCTCAGCAGCACATCAACAAAATGGAACTACATGACGGCTTATCCTGAGAAAACCCATATTCACACATTTAACATGGAAAGAACAAATTCCTTCTGTCCAGCAAAGTAAAACAGAAACATCTAACTTGCATAAGAAATGAACACGTCACTAGGCTCTTTATTATACTTAAGCAATAATCCAAGAAAGTGGGTGGGTCAAGACTAGTCTTCAATTCACTGCATTTTTTTTTCATTTTTGGTACTTGTGTATGTCTATACATATATGCACACAGACACACACAAATAAGTTAATGTAGTCAGTCAGCCAGTATGTTTTGGAAGGAAAAAGGAAAGCGTTCACAAAGATAAGTGAAAGTCAGGTATGACTACCCAGTCCACCAGCTGTGAAGCAGATATCTTACACTATATTCACTGAAAGCAATTTATTTTTATTTTATTTTGAATTTGTTAATTGGGGCAGAGCACTGGACCCATTTCAGTTTTAACTGGGGAAAACACAATAGTTGCATGACATTATATACACTGAATAACAAAATGCAATATACATACACACACACAAATGCACTCACCATATCAACAGATCTGTGCTTTTTGTCTGGTTCAACATGTGGGTAGTCGGATCCACCCAGATCTGACCTTGGCACCTACTACCAAAGTTTTGGATCAGACAGCTCTGATTTCTCCACTACCCACAGTTCCCATCTCCTGCTTGAATTACTTCAGATCGAGTTTGCTGACTGATCATGAAAGGTCATTACGTGAAAATAGAAAAAATATACCCACTTATCTAATAGGACAAGGTGAAAAAGAATAAACACTAAAAAGTGTAAGAAGTATGAAGGACCAGCCAGGGTCCAAAGGAGATAGAACTGTTGTGTAAGAACGTACCATAACCTTAGATGTCCTTCTCTTCCATGTCGCAGTATTCATCACAGTAGGGAGGTAGATGCCTGCAGGACCAGAAATCCGGCCAGTATACCAAAGTCTTTGGAGCAGGGGGGTAGGTGCGGCATCTTAGGCCAGAGCCTTAAACCGACATAGGCTATAATTAGTGACGTCTGCACGTACCCCCTTCAGAAAGAACTGCCGCATACAGCAGTACCCCTGAAGGAGGGAAGGAAAATTAAAAGGGAGTCCCCTTCAGATTGACATGAAAACCAGACCACAGGGTACTTGAGAGCCTGTGTCTGCTGCTTGAGATTAAACTGGATGAAGACTATGTCCCCACAGGTAATTAACAGGTGAATAAGATGAGGAGAGTTAGAAAGGAGGAGGTAGGAGGGAGGGATGAATACTGCAACATGGAAGAGAAGGACATCTAAGGTTATGGTAAGTTCTTACACAACAGTTCTATGTCCTTCTATTCTCATGTTGCAATATTCATCACAGTAGGGAGAGCACCAAAGCTTTTAGGTATGAGCCTGGGTGGAAGTATGTGTTCTCTGATCAATGAGACCTTGTAAGATACATCTGACAAACCCAACTCTAGCTCTGGAGGCTAAATCTAGTTTGTAATGCTTGGTAGAATTATTAACTGAAGCCCAAGTAGCAGCTTCTAAGATAGAGGTGTAGCATACCCTCTTTAAAAAGGCAGCTGAGGAGGCAGCTGGTCTGGTGGAATGGGCTTTAACATATCCAGGTAAAACTTAGCCATGACTGGAGTAGCATGTACAAATGGCCTTAGAAATCCAAGAAGAAATGGTCTGTTTAGAGACTGCCTTCCCTAAAGCCCTTGGGTGGAAGGAAACGAACAGCTGGTCACACTTTCTAATAGGTCTGGATTTGTCTAAGTAATACCTACGTTGTCTGTGGACATCTAAGGAATGAAGAGTGCTTTCAGAGGAATTTTGAGGTTGAGGGTACAGCTTGACCTCCAACCTTGATGCCAAAGGAGGGATCAAAAGCAGATAAGCAGAAATGGCAGATAAATGGACCTTAACTAAGGAATACGTTAGTCCTGAATGAAGGAGCTCACACAAGAAAGAAAGGACCATGGGAACAGGAATGATTAAAGGGTCCTGGTTTTTCTTTTGACACCACCTGGACAACCTTTTCGATTTTGACACAATTTCTCCTGCAGAACATTGAGTATGTCCTCTGAGTATAGGTGTCTGAAGGGGATTAGAACCCTATCACCCATAAGGTCACTTTGAGATTGGTCACCTGAGGGCTTACTAGGGATCCCCTGTCCTGTGTGAGTAGGTCTAATCGGTGGGGTAACCTGTGATGGCTGCCCTTGGCTAAAAGGTGGAGAAGGGGAAACCAATGCTCTCTTGGCCAGAAGGGGGTCACCAGCAGGATATTTGGTTTGTCCCTCTCAATTTTTAGAAGGACCCTCTGAATTAGTGTGAAGGGGGGAAGGCACACAGATACATCCCCCCCCCCCATGAAAAAGAGAAGGTGACACCTTCCAAGCTTGAGGATGTGGATCCCTTGTGCAAAACAGAAGCATCTGTCTGTTCTGAGAGAAGGCAAATAGATCTGCTTGTGAAATACCCCACTTGTGAATAAGATCCAGGAACACCTCTCTGTGAAGCATCCATTTGTGAGAGGGTGCTGAAGTTCTGCTGAGAGGGTCTGCCATAACATTCTCTGTTGAAGGTAAGTACACTGCTATCCGGTGAACCCGAAGTGCTGATGCTAAGGTCCAGATCTGTGTGGCTAGACTTCAAAGGGGGTAAGATCTCATCCCTCCCTGTTTATGTATCACTGGACAGTCATATTTGTCTGTGACTACTTTCAGTGTGCCCGGGAATAGGGCTATTTTGAAGGTCTTTAGGGCTAGAAG
This sequence comes from Protopterus annectens, assembly GCF_019279795.1. NCBI lineage: Eukaryota > Metazoa > Chordata > Ceratodontiformes > Protopteridae > Protopterus > Protopterus annectens. The sequence continues at coordinate 1,102,093,527 of NC_056733.1, forward strand.
TCATCCCCTCATTTCTTTGATGTTGATATGGTCTCTGTCTTAGTGCAGACCATTTCCCTTGCACAGTGTTTTGTTTGTGGTGGTGCAATAGCACTGCTCCTAACCCTAAGTCTGAGGCATTTGTAAATATCTGCTGTAAGGGGAGAGGTACCTCTAAGGGGGTTTCCTGGTTGACACTCATGGCTATGATCCACCACTGTAGTTCTTTCTTTAGGCATGGTAGGAGGGGGAAAGAGGTATCCGGAGGGTGAGAGTGTTGACTCCATAGTGACTTGAAACCCACTGGATCTTTCTCATATGAAATCTTGCCAGAGGGAGCATGGGAATCAGGGATGCAATGTGACCTAACATTCTTAGGAATTCACTGGGTGGTAAGGAACGTAGAGAGTTAAGTTTGTTGAAGTAAGGGGTGAGGTCCATTATCCTCTGATCTGGAATAAAGGCCTTCATCCTGTCTGTTCTGATCCTACACTCCAAGAAGATTAGGTCTTGCGTGGGGGTGAGGTGTGATTTTCCCTTGTTTACAGTGAATCCTAGCTGTGCTAGGGTAGTGCTCACCTTTTGTAGGAGGTGGTGCTGGAGGGTTTGATGGTCCTGATGAAGTATTAACAGGACATCTAGGTATAGGTATATTTGAATACCCTGAGTTCTGCAGTGAGAAATCACCGGAGCTAGGCACTTTGTAAGCACTTGAGGTGCTGTGGAGAGCCCAAAAGGGTAATGCAGAAAAATTGAAAATGCTAGTAACCTACTGAAAAGCTTAGGAATTTCCTGTAGTCTGGGTGTATAGGAATGTGTAGGTAGGTGTTCTTCAAATCCAGACCTACCAAAAAGGCCTGGTTTGGGATGAGGGGCAAGAGTAGATGTAAGTTTAGCATTTTGAATGTGGGTACCTTGAGGAAAAGGTTTAGAACCGATAAGTCCAGAATTGGTCTCCAAGACCATCTTTCCTTGGTACCAGAAACACTCAAGTAAAACCCCTTGTTTATTTGCTGAGTAGGTACCATTTCTATGGTACCCTGAGCCTGTAATTGTTGGAGAATGGTGGGAAATAGATGAATCTGGTTTGATGGTAGTTGTGCAATCTCCTGGAAGGGTGGTAGTCTACCAAGTCATAAAACAACCTCTCTGAATGATGGAGAGGAGCCAGTTTTCTGATGTGATCTTCCGCCAGGAGGGTAGGGACGGGTTGAGGCGAAGAGAGAGAGGTGCTTTGGGATGTACAGGTTGTCACAGTGGAGGTGGTCTGGCTTGGTCAGACTGAAAAAAAGGAAGTGGAAGAAGATGTGGAAGGGAACCTAGGAGTGGAGTTTTTCCTACTTTGCCTTCGTCCCTTTGCCTGTGGTGGAGCAGAGTGGGAAGACAGTCTCCTCACAAAGGATGTCCTCTGTGGATAAATCTTGTGAAACCTTGGGATAGATGACACCAGTAACTGCTTCAGATTCTGTAGTTCCTTTCCCTTTTCTTGAAAGGATTTTAGGAGTTCTGCTGAAGCCTGTCCAAAGAGAGCCTTATTCTCAAGAGGTGCATCTAGTAGTTTGGTTTGCACATCCATAGGTAGTGGCTGTAGTCTCACCCAGGAGTATCTCCTCAGCACCCAGGATTACCTCCTTAGAACAGAGCCCGAAGCTGAAGATTTTGAGGAAGCTTCCACAGCATCACAGCTGCAGTTGATGGACTGCCTAGTCACCTGAGATGTTGTGGAAAGGAGGGGGTTAAGTTGTGTCTTAGCTGGTGAATCTGGTACATCAGAAAGGAGAGCTGAGGCTTTGAAGAGAGTATCCAAGACAAACCTAGCCATGTGGGTTTGGTAATTAAGAGCTCTAAAAGCAAGGGTGGAGGAAGTATAGACTTTTATGCAAAGCCTGTCCATGAATTTACTGTCATCAGTAGGGTAAAGAGCAGATGAAAGCAGCTGTCTGGAGGATTTATCTGCAGAGACTGCTATAACTGCTGGAACTGCAGGGGGTTTAAACAGGAATTGGGTATCCTGCGGTACTTTTTAGAACCTATCTGGATGTTCTGAAGCTGAGGATTGGGAATCGGGGGCCTGTGCAGCAGCCAGAAAGGCATCTTGAAAGGCCGGAAGTAAGGGAGGTACAGCAGAAGTAGAGGGTTGTTCCATTTGTAATAAATCAAAGTATCTTTTCTTAGTGTCAGAAACATCTGAGGCCTGCCATTTAAAATGTTCCCTCATGAGGGAGATAGTATCTCCAAAGGTAAATTCTTCTCCTGGAGACTCAAGAGCGATGGGATCATCTTCCTCAGGAGTGATACTGTTCACAGACTGATTCCCCTAAAGATTGCAAGTCAAGGATTCCTCACAGGAGGAATATTCTTCTTCTGATACCTCTAAGGCCTGCAGTGGAGGAGTAGCAGGTTGGGGTAGCTGAGTCTGCAGGGCTTGGAATGCCTTGAAAAGGTTCAGGGAGAAAACGTCCCATCCATAAACAGGTGGTTGTTCTGAGTGTTTTAACTTTTGTTTCCTCTTCAGAGGAGTGGAGAGCTGTGCATGTTTAGACGCCGACATCTGTGAGGATGGGAGGGTAGGAGTAGGATCCTCTGACTCCACGAGCCGTGGTTCTCCTTCACCATCCAGAGCTGATGGCTGATCTACCTCAGTGGACGTACTCATGGTTTCTGCCAACCCAGCTTCCACAGTGGCTCCTGGGATAGGGTGAGAAAGGGGGGGGGGTCCGAAGAGATCCTGGGCTTTCATCTGCCTTAAGATTCTCAATAGATACCGGAGGCGCAGTGTGGGAATCAGGCCTAACTTTTTTGGCCTTCTTCCACGGCGGCTCGTCAGACGTGTCTACCCCACCCGCCATACCTAACGCGAGAAGCCAAAGCCTTTGATTTTCTAAATATAATTTCAGCACGGCCAGATGGCTGCAGAGTCTCTTGGGTACAAAGGATTTACAAATAGAAGAGGACGTATGGTTGTGGGCCTCACCTAAACAAAAAATGCACTGATCGTGCGTGTCCTTATGAGGAATTTGTCTCCCACAAGCACACTTCCTGTTTCTAGTGGACATGTACATCTGAGAAACAAAGCAAAGATAACAAGAAAACACAACAGGGTACTTATCTGTAGTGGTTGTCCAGAGAAAACGAGCAATTGTCTTCCCGAACTGGCGAACAGGAGTCAGATGTTCACTGCGGAAGAAAAATTCTGAAGGGGATACGTGCAGACATCACTATTATAGCCTCCGTCGGTTTACAGCTCTGACTTAAGACGTTGCACGTACCCCTCTGCTCCAAAGACTTTGGTATACTGGCCGGATGTCCAGTGCTGCAGGCAGCAACCTCCCTACTGTGATGAATACTGCAACATGAGAATAGAAGGACATTTGGCTGACCCCAAAAGAAAAATGACAACTTGGTAGGTGTAAGGCAGGAGGGGAGCTTAACCAGACAAAAAAGAAAAAACATGGAGCTATTGTTATGGTAAGTACATAACATTCATATCCTACATCATTTTTTTTGTCTGACTCAACATGCAAGACAAATTCCCAAGCTATCCTTCGGGTACCTGGGTGGTCTCAAGGAAGGATATCAGTCCTGGGACCACTCTTGTTTGGCATCCACTTCTCTGAAGTACAGGCCAACACTAAGGGACTCTGGCTAACAAAGTTCGCAGATGACTGCAAACTGGGAGCCATTAATGAATCCCCAAATGATGTGGACATTCTACAAAAGGGCCTTACAGATGCCTGGTGCCAGAGCCATGGGCTCAAGCTTAATGCCAAGAAATGTATAGTTATCCCCTTTGGAAAAAAAACATGTACCCATGAATTACCACATAGGTGGTAGGACACTAAACATCGAAAGTGTGATGAGAGACTTTGCGACACAGGTGGACAGTGGTCTCACTTTCGATAACCACATGCCACAACAGTCAGGAAATCCTTCTATGTGGCACACCTCATCACTAAGGGCTTTTCATCCAGAAAAAAGGAGGTCATTGTCCCACTGTACTCATCCCTCATTAGACCTATTATAGAGTATAATGCCCCATTTGATATGTACCTCACAAGACATCTGCAACAGCTGGAAAGAGCACAGAAATACCTCACTAAAAGAATCACAGGCCTAAACCAGATGCCATATGCTGACCATCTAAAAAAACTCCAGCTATACTCTGTGGCATATCGTCTACTCAGAGGCGATCTCTGCTTAACATACAAGGCCATGCCAAACCCTGAGCTGTTGGACATGCTCCACTTAAAGAAATCCCAATCCCTCAAAGTCACACTCTCCAGGGATCTAAACCTTGTCATCACAATGAACAAAACATGCTGGAGGGATAGGTTCCTGACCCAGAAACTCCCCATACTCTGGAACAGACTGCCCATACATGTCAAGCAGAGTGCCTTATTGGCCCTCTTCAAAAGGAACCTTGATGATTGGATAGGAGATAGGAAATTCACCCCGGGGATCATGTCAGTTGCCCTGCTAGACAGGGGTCCAGAGAAGTAAATATTGTGGGAAGAAATATCCAGGGAATTGTTATGGCTAGGCTTGCATAGGCCCTAGGGCTGATAGCCTAGTACCAACCTATGATATTTCTTAGAATGACAAAGCCAAAAGATGTAGGCATCCTGGACTGTACATCTAATTTACAGTGGGATATAAAGGTGTGAGTTGATAACCAAGTTGCTGCTGCACAAATGTAACCTAAAAGAACTTGCCTAGCACAGGCTGTAGAGGTTGCCACAGCTGTTGTAGAATGCACTTTAGGCTTTGATTGCAGAGGCATACCTAGTAAGTCACAGACAAATGAAATGCAGTTAGCTAACCATCTCAAAACAGTAACTTTAGAATATGACTGTCCCAATTTTTTCTTGGAGAAGGATATGAACTGTCAGATTTTCTGAAAAATCTTGGTACAATGGAGGTAAAATCTGAGTTGTCTGTGCACATCTAATGTATGTAATATATGTTCGCCTTTATTTGAGAAACTGGGGATGAAAACAGGTAAATCAATTTGTTGGTTCAAGTTTGATTCAGAAGCTAGGTTTGGAAGAAAGGAAGGGTTTGTTCTTAATGACACTCTTTCGCATGAAAGCACCTGAAGTTCTGATACTCATTTCAGAGAGGTGATGGCAACCAAAAATAGTTTTCCATGACAGAAATTTTATATCTATGGATGCTGCAGGTTCAAAGGGATTCGGAGTTAAGGACTGTAATAAAATAGTGATGTTCCATGGAAGGACTGGATAAAGGTACCTTTCATAAAAGCTTTAGAGATTTTAACAGAAGCAATGGATGTGTTATTGAATCTTACATGAAAGTTTGAAATGGATGCCAACTGTACTTTAATGGTCAAAGAAGAGAAATAACTGCCCCGAGTGACTGATTCAGAGGAGATCCACCACTGGATATGGTTCTTGTGGATCTGCATGACTCGAATTTTGTGGTGAAGAGGCTGAAATCTCTGGGACCATTGTACAGCTAACATCCACTGTAGAAATCTCACGTGGCATCTGGCTTACGAAACCATCATTAAGAAGAAGCCATTAAACCTAGAAATTTTAATATCAGTCAAGCATGGGGGGTGTGGATGATTTATTACCTGAGGAGCAACTGATCTGATTGACTGATCCACGTGTTAAGGGGAGTGTTGCTATTTGAAGCACAGTGTCAGTTGCAGCCTATGAAATCTATGGGCTGAGTAGGTTGTAATTTGCTTTTCTTTGTGTTGATAGAGATACCCAAGGTGGACGACAGTTCTAGTAGGAATGACTGGTGTGTTAGTAGACGATCCCTGGAGATTGCAGTTAAAAGTCAATTGCACAGATACATGAGTACTTGGATCCCTTAAAGCCTGAGAAAGGTTGTCACCATTGCTGTTATTTTGGTGAACACCTAGTGGAGGGGGGCTGTGGTGAGACCGAAAGGCAGCACTCTGTATTGGAAGTGACCGTCTCCTAGCTGGAAAAGTAAAATTCTCCCAGATTGCTTCTGGATCAGGCATCCTGGAGATCTACAGAGCACATCCAATCGTCCTTGCTGAATAGAGGCAAACTGCACTACCTTAAGACCACCCGGAATTTTGCCCATTTTACAAACTGGTTTAATTTGCTGAAATGCAACACTGATTTCATGTCACCTGTCTTTTTTTGAAACTAAAATGAACTTGACTCCAGATTCTAACTGGTCCCGGCGGACTGGCTGGATGACACTTTTCACCAGCAACTTCTGAACCTCTGCTGCTGCAGACGCCATCTGATTGGGTGGAATGATGGCAATCTTTCAATTTATACTTGGGGTCTCTGTATAACTTCTGGAAATGATCCTTAGCAGCCATGAATCTTGAGTTATGTTTTGCCAGGCCAGATGGTGTACAGACAGTTGTCCCCAAATTGCCTCCAGAGTGCAGCAGCCAGTCATACATTCAGGGATGCTAGAAAGGTTTTTCTGTGAATGGACCACGGAAACCTTGATTTTGCATAACGCCTCTGCTCCTGGTGTGATGCCCCATGGAACTGCGTCCAACTCTACATCTGGGTGGCCTGCCCCCAGAACAGCCCTCATAAAAGCCTTGAGATTTTCTGAACCACATTTTTCTTCCCCCTCTTTGATTCATGGAAAAGGATCTCTGAGGGATTGCAAAATGTATTCCGATGCTAAACAAGTTCTTACTGAACTGTTCAAATTCTGGTAAGTACGTCCTTGACCTTCGGTCGAAACAAAGTGGAACCATCATATGGGGCATTGATGAAAGAAGTCTTGAAGCTTTCCACAAAGCTGCACCCAGGCAAGACAATGCATTGTAATGCCAGTACCAGCTGCATGAGCCACACCATCTGCTGCATTAGAAAGCAGTCCGATGGATATATTCATAGTGGACTGTAGGGTACACAACTCGGACTCCACACTTTTTTGGATATCTGCTATTAAGTTAGACACCACAAAATTTGAAAATTCTTTATTCAAATCTCTCTGGAAATGTGTCACATGAACCATACAATTCTGCACCTGGACAGAGAAAGTGGCTGAAGCATATGTCCTTTTCCATGATCTGTCTAAAACCCTAGACACCCTGTTAGGGGCATGAATAGAGAAACTCAGATAGTTCCTTTTTCATGGCTGCTGCTACCACCATGGAATTCACAACTTCCTGTCTTTGGGGGTAGCTAAAACTTTTATGTTTTTTTTTTTGGATGGGCTCTGCCACATCAGGCTCCCTCCAAGCTTTTTGAGAAATGAGGTCAACTAATGGGTCAGGAGAAGGGACTGCCCTGGACACTGAAGTGCCAGACCCAAAGGCTCTGAGAAACACTGGCTCCTCAGAAGAAGGGGCTTTGATGTACCTTCCCCCATGCTGTTTCATTAAATTGAGGATGTCTCCGGAGGAGGTGTCTTTGGGGGGAGGGGATGGGACATAACACACTTGGGGAACTTTCTCCCTCATCTAAGTTGGTGTCTTCGGTGACAGATTCAGGGGAACAGTTGATATGCTCCATTTTACTTCTTTTTCAGGGAATGTGATTTGGGAGACCCAAGGGAGACATATTGGAAATGGCTGAGGAGCTTCAGGGTTGAGTAGTCTCAATGCCTAATGGATCCATCTACCTTGTCTAGCTGAATGAGGAGGAGGAGGGTGGTACAGTCTTCAGAGGGAGCTGGATGAAGCTGAGCTCTGTGAGTGTACCACACATCTTGGTCCAGCCAAGACCCTCTCCACAGTCTCGAAAGCTGTCTCAGATACTGGAGTTGAAGAACAGCCAGCCAAACTGGAAAGCTGAAGCCCTCTCAAATCCAACAGCTGAAGGGCCTTAGGAGGACCTCGGAACTGAATTGTCGAGTGCCGAGGCCCTGTGCAGCAGTAACTGCTCTGAAAGTCTCAATATAAACATCCTAGCTCTGGGACGCTGCTGGACTCAAAAGCATCGGAGTAGTTCAAATGAGGGAAGATGGTGAATCCAAAGTTTTGAGAGCTGCTGACTTCAACATCGGTACAGTGGAAAGGACAGACCCACTGTACACTGCCTCCAGAAATGGAGAAAGAGCAGGAAGTGAAGAATACTGAACAGTTAGAGTAGAAGGGGTTGGTCCCAGAGCCAGGACGACTCCCATCTGAATAGGAGTCCTCAGAAACCTCAGAAAATTCCACAACACAGGACCTCAAATGTCAAACACTTTATTTTTGATCTATAAAGACACAGAAACCTCCTCATCATTCTGTCAACTTCAAATTTCAGGAGATTTCTAGAACAGTCTGATCTTGGTGAAGAAGCTACTGAAGCAAACTTTGAAGGTATTTTCTCCAAAATAGGTAAATGAAGCACAGGACTGATTGGTGCTGGAGTAAAGGTTGGCTTCGGAGATGGAGACTGGATCTAAGAAACAATTAGGTTTGACTGTCTAGGAACCTTTGGTGCCAGACATGGAATAACTGTGGGGTTGGAAGACCCCTTCTTAGACTTCTCCGGATGATCCTCAGACATTCTTGATTTTTCTCTCTCTGTGTCTTTATCTTTAAATCTGTCCTTCTCCTTATCTTTCTTCTTGTTGGTTGGAGAAGTGGACACCTTAGGGTCTGCAGACATTATGGAATCTGTCTGGGAAGGAAGAAGTCCTTTTAATATCAATTTAATATGCCCTTAAAGAGCTCTGGAGCCGTGAAGGCAGCACAGATAGAACAAGAATCTTGTAGGTGAGAGGAACCCACGCAGTATGCACAGTGTGTGTGGGGGTCTTTGGAGAGATATTTTTTGCCTGCAGGAAGAGAACATTTTGAAATCTGAGGACATCAGAACAAATTACATGGACTACAAAAATACTAATACCGTATGAAAAAGGCACGTAATCCAAGTATACTACATAAGCAAAAACACGCGACCGCACTCTTACATAAAAGAAAAATTGTAAAAATACCTAAGGAAATACCCTATCCCTAACACTATGATAAATGTTACTAAAATCTAAACTTATTAAACATTAATTTTAAAGGGAGGAGGAAAAAAGACATTCACTTATTATGAACTACAAACAAGCTCTTGGTACACACATCTGGCTTTCACAGGTGGCAAACATGATCTAAGGTAATTCAGGCAGGAGAGGAGAATTGTGGGTAGGGGAGGAATCACAGCTCTTGGATCCAAAGCTTTGGTAGTAGGCACCGAGGTGGGATACTGATGGAACAGACCACATGTTGGATCACACAAAAAAAGACATCAGATACATATATTACATACAAAGTGAGTATCATACCAGAGTGAAAAAAAACACAATACATACATGCATTATATATACAGTGAGAGTGAAAAACAGAGGTGACTTGCTGAAAGAATCACAATTACAGCAAAGTATGTAATCTGTCCACAGTACTCAAACTTTGAGGGTAAAATACTCATTCCAATTGCAAACCTTGCAGAAAGGATCAAGAAGAGCCCCTTATCATGTGAAAGGAATGCACAGGAATATAGTGCCATCACTATATCGGCTGCAGTTGCACATGACAAGGTGCCTTTAAAACCCCCTGTTGAAAGGGAGGAAATTAAGGAGATAATTTTATTGGCTGAAGCAATATAGGGACTCTCTAAAAATGAAGATGTTGTGGCTTCTATTAAGATCTGATGAAGGCAAACACCGAAAGTTGCGATTAAAGTTTTTAATTATTTTTACTGTGGGACCTCCTCGCTGTGGGGTCAGCTCAGCTTGTGTTTTTGCTCGAGTCAAAAGATCCTGAAGCAGCCCTGGGAAAAAGGCCAACTGCTCTTGAGGGGCAGAAGAATACCCATGAAAGGAGGAAGAAATTTCCAGACCATGAAATACCCAAGGCAGATGATGGGCAGAACCCAGGAATCCTGAATAATCTGTAACCAGACAAGAAGGAATAGGGAATGACAAAGCGAATGAGGAATGTGGCTGAGAAGAACAGCATAGTCAAACAGCACCTGGTTTGGCAGGAAAAGGAGACTTCTGTGTCACACTTCCTACCCTTCTTGCCCTTGGGGGGAGGGCGAGACTGCATGTGAACAAAGGCCATCTTATTGGGGGTCATTTCTCTGACATTTAGGTACAGGGGGGAAACAAAAACATGTTTCAATTCCTGCAAAGCCTTGGCCTCATCCCATCCTGAAGAGACATGTCCGGAGAAGCATCCAACAACTTAGCCTTAATATCACCAGGCAAAAGCTGAAGCTGAAGCCAGGAATATCTCATCATCACAAAAAACAAAGGTAGCAGTTCTAGAAGAAGTATTTGCTGCATCATAACTACATTTAATAGAATGGCAAGCCACCTGGGAAGAAATCCCTAACAAGGAAAGGGCAGAAGGCTTCCCTTCAGAGTCAGATCATCAAAAATTTCCTGACAGACCTGAGAAAGCACAACAAAAACATATCAGGACATATGGGTCTGATTCTCAGAAAGAAGCAAATGAGATGGCTTGTCAGATGCCACAGACACCAATGAGGTGTCAGCAGACAGACACCTACAGAAAAATTTGCAGTCCTCAGGCACCCTGTAAAACCTATCAGGTTTCTTGGGGGCAAGGGGCTGGGAATATGGAGCTTTAGACACAGTAGAAAAGGCATCCAACAATGTAGCCAAAACAGGAGGAAAAGGAAGAGGAATAAGAGAGTCCGTTTGCAGGAGCTCATACTACTACTATGGAGCCTCAGAAACCTGGTCACAATCCCATGTAAACAACTCCATCATTCTGGAGATTGTGTACTGAAAAGAAGTGTCTGGACTTGTGGACTCCTCATCCTCAGAGCCATAGTCTAAAGGAGAGGGAGTCTGAAATGAATAAGCACGGGATTCCTCATCTGAATCCACCTCCTCTTTGGAGGAATCCTGTTCTCTGGGTCTTTAACAGGAGTAGAGGACCAAGGGGGACCAGGAACAGAAACTCCATGAGGAGGTTTCAAAGCCATAAGGGCATTAAACAACCCGAGTGAAATTCTGTCATTCACTCTGAGGGTCCTTAGCAGCCGGAGAAACATGTTTTGCTTTTTGTTTCTTTTTCAAAGGGATGTCCGACTTGTAAAATTCAGAATGCTCAGATCTCGGATGGCATTCAATAACTGTAGTCGGAACTTCCTTTTCAACCAAAATCTGAGTAACATCCTTAGGCCATTTGGAAATAATCAGCCATGGTTACCAATGAATATCCAAAGCAGACGTCTGCAAAGCCTCCAGAGATATGCAGAATGTTGGATCCATGCCAGCCCCCAAAATGGTCGTGCAGAGTAATCTAACGGTGGACCTGGGTGATCCTCTGGGCTTTCACTAGCCTCAGAAAAGACATCAGGCAGACGCAGCACAGCAGAAGAATCAGATCTAGAATTCTTGGCCTTTTTCTTTACAGACAGCTGACCCTCACAGCGGGAAGCTCCTTTCATAGTGACTTTCGCTAAAAGCTTAAGATGTTGGTTTTCCAAATAGAAGGCCAAAGAGAAAAGCAGACTATGGAGAGTCTTTGGAACAAAATCCTGACAAATGGAACAGGATGTATGGTCGTGGAAAATAAATCAAAATAAGCAGTGCTTGTCACTATCTTTCTGAGGAAACTGTCTGCTGCATTGGCATTTACCCTTTCTGGATGACACAAATCCCACAAGCAACACACAAAAAGAAGAAAGTTAAGAGCAAAAACCCCAATGGTGCGCTCATCTGAAAAGGCTTGATAAACCAGCAATGAAGTGGACGTTCAGACCGACAGTCAAAAGATGGCATTCAGACTGGCAGCAAAGAAGTTCAGAGGATGGTATATCTGGAAGTCACATTTATGCCCTACGCTACATGCATGAAGCATACGTGTGAAGTACGGCATACTTTAAAGCAACCTAAAGGCTTTGGTATACTGTCCAGACATCAGGCTGCCCTTGGCAGGGAATCCTTATTGCAATGAATACTGAAACAGTGACATGGAAGGGCATCAAATGGGATGAATGGATGTTAGTAGTGGAGCTATCAGGTATTGCCCTGCAAGGGAAAGGGGGGTAAAATTAAACAGTTTAAAGGTTACCATTACATTCTCATGCCATGTCCTTCTTCTCTAAATCGTAGACCCCTACATTAAAATCTGGATAACAATTTTAAATTCTGAGATCAGTAAGCCGAAGTCCGTAAATAACAAGACTGTGTGCAAACAATGGGGACACACACAAGTCCAAGATTGTTGTGTCATTTTCTCCAATGTATTGTGATCTCAGAGTTATGTACAAATATCAGAAATCTGGGTGGTGCAATCATCCCCCAGACTGAAGGACTGCAGGAGTCTTGCTCAGGTTGTGATAGTTTCTTTGCCAAGAGAACCTCATGCAGGCTGATTTCATCAGACGAAAGGATAAAAGTAATATACTATACAGACATAAGTATACTGGAAAAGACATACTCAAACATCAGTGTAGGGTATGTTAATAACAAGTGTTCTGAAAACTCATGCAATACAATGAGACCTGAAACTGGAGGTAGACTGTTCTGTGAATGTAATAATCATGTCACTGTAAAGTGTTTATTAAAGTTAAAATGTGTAGAACTGGCCTATCACGGTACACAAATAGGTTCATAGGTTCATACTAGGCTATCTGCCCTGAGGCAATTATAAGCCTAGCCCGATTCTGTATGGCTTACGCCACCCCTTGATTTGAGTATACTGTGCCCTTTTTAAGGTTTAGTTTACTGTGCCTCTGTCTAATAGTGACACGGGAGTAATCCCTGGGACAAACCTACTATCCCCCATCCACCTATCGAGATTCTTCTTGAAGAGATTCAGTGAGGTGCTCTGCCTCACATGAACTGGAATTCTATTCCAGAGCGAAGGAAGCCTCTAGGTTATGAACCTGTCCCTCCAGCAAGTTCTATTTATTTCTGTGCTGAGGTTCAAGTCCCTCGAGCGTGTGGCTCTAAGGGATTTAGATTTACTGAGGTGGAGCATGTCCATTAATTCTGGATTTGACATAGCTTTGTATGTCAGGCATAGATCGCCTCGAAGTAGGCGATATGCAACTGAGTAGAGCTGGAGTTTTTTAACCGAGCAGCATATGGCATCTGTTTGAGACCCTTGATCCTCTTGGTGAGATAATTTTGGGGTCTTTCTAATTGCTGCAGGTGTCGGGTAAGGTACATCCCAAAAGGGGCATTGTATTCTATGATGGGCCTGATGAGGGATGAATAAAGGGGCACGATTACCTCTCTTGATCTAGATGTGAAACCCTTCGTGATGAAATGGGCTATGTAGAAGGTCTTTCTAAACACTTTGGCAATGTGGTTTTCAAAGGAGAGATTGCTATCAACTTGGGTCTCCAGGTCCCTAATAACTTTCTCTGTACTTAATGGGTTTCCGCCTATGTGGTAATTTGTGGGCACATTGTTTTTGCCAAAGGGTATGACTATACGTTTTTTGGCATTTAGCTTTAAACCATGGTGCTGGCACCAGTTATCTGTCTCTGTGAGACCTTTTTGAAGGATGTTTATGTCAGCTGGAGAGTTGATTATGGCGCCCAGTTTGCAGTCGTCTGTGAACTTGGTGAGCCACAGTCCTCCCACGTTTGCCTGTACCTTGGAAAAGTATATACCGAACAAGAGTGGTCCCAGGACAGAACCCTGTGGGATGCCACTTGTGACTGGTTTCGAGTCTGACATGGCTCCAGCAACTCTCACTCTGTGGGTTCTGTCTTTGAGCCAGTTTGCGACCCATCTTGTGACATAGGGGTTTATATTTAAGCTGGATAGCTTATCTATGATGCCCGAGTGGGGTATCGTGTCAAATGCCTTTGCAAGGTCCAGACAGGCTGTGTGGACTACCTTCCCTTCATCTATGGCTTTGGTGACTGTTTCGAAGAAGTCAACCAGGTTCAAAAGGCAGGATCTGCCCTTGACAAAGCCGAACTGGGTAGGATCTAGTGTCTGTAGGCTCCCAATGTCTTTGTTTATGAGCTCCATGATGATCCTCTCCATAGCCTTGCAGACTAAGCTAGTCAGGCTTATGGGGCGATAGTTTCCAGGGTCCGTAGAGGCTCCACCTTTGTGGAGTGGGACCACTGTTGCTGTACGCCATTCTGTGGGCACATATCCTGTAGTGAGGCTGAGATTGTATAGCTGTTTTATTTGAGGGATTAGTTCCTCTTGGAGTTCATGTAGGACGCAACCTGGGACGCCATCTGGCCCCATGGAAGCAGTGTTTTTTGCTTTGGAGAGTAAGTTTGCTTGCGTCAGAAGTAATCATTCAATGAAGGTGTTAAAAAAAAATCAGTATAATAAAAATAGCAAGACACTATTAGTAACAGCATTGCATACTTTTGCTTGTGGTAGAAAAGTGTATATGCAAACACTTCCAAGCAAATATCCTAAATCATCTAGATTGTGTTGCATATTTGCAGCCATGCATACATGTCCTCCAATTACTTCTTTATGAGTTGCATATTTAATCTATATTCCCAAACTTTTATCTTTTCTCATTGACTCATATAGTTACCATGCAATATTTTACATGCCCTAATTATCCCTTTTTAACAGCAGCTTCTGCTCTAGAGTCAATTAAAATCTCAACTAGCGCAGGGCTTTCATTTAAGATTCCCCTATCCCTTTCTCGATACTGTTATCAATCCCTGATAGAGAAGCAATCAATACCCTGCAATCCAAATGCCTTCTTGGCCTCTTCCCATTCTACTACCTTTCCCTCTAATTATTTGTCCTCAAAATCTTGGTTACTTTGCCAGTTTCCACCAGTAAATTTCAGCCCCATCTTGAATATTCTCTGTACTCCTAATTGCAGTCATCCCTATAGTCAGAATCTCCTTTCTTCATTGCTGTGTTGGCTTAGTTCTTTGTACACCTTCAGTTACTTTACTAATATAATATTCTGTATCGCTGTTATTCTCCTTAAGGATCTGTGTCCAAAATCCCATTATTTCCCGATTTCTTGAATTACCACCCCACCCAGCTTCTTCATCCCTTTCCGGTTTGAACTGTAGCTTTACTGCGATGGTGGTGCTGCGGTAGCATTGTCATCTCACAGTAAGACGTTGTCCTGTTCGATTCTCAGCTAGAGCGTCAACTGTGTGGAGACATGCGTGAACGGGCATACCTTCGTTGAAGGTTGTGCGTCAGGGCCAGCAACTCGGCACGTAAAAATCTACTGTCAATCATTAGTGGACCAGAGTTCCGCTGTGGCGACCCCTAACCGGGAAAAGCCAAAAGACACCAAATGTATAACAACCCTAACTATGTAGCTCTAAAATATCCCTTCAAATCAGGAAATCCTAAACCTCCTAATTCTATTGAGAGGATCAACTCATCCCATTTGACTCTTGCACTCTTCCCCTCTAAGATAAAAGCCCTCAACTCTTTCTTAACTACTACCCACAACTTCTCATCTGTTTGATAAAAATATGCCTGGCCTGTGTACAAAAACTTATATCTTGCTATCCATATCTATAAGCAAGAGCTTCCAGTTTCTCAGTTGTTGTATTATCTTTTTAGTTTCTCCCACCATATCCTTAGCTGCCATAACAGAATCCTCTTTAATCCACATTCCTAAATACTTATTTTATCATAACCGCATAAAAATGAGTATTGTTGAACCCATTTATGTGTGACTACATAATTTATATCTATAACCTTTGTTAATCTTCATTAACTTTATACTCTGAAAAAAACTGGAACTGTCTCAAAATTTTCCACACCACTGAGATGTCCTTTTCTGGTTCCATCAGGTACAAAATATCATCAGCTGCAAATAAAGCAAACTTTTTCTGTACACCATACCAATTCCTTCTTTGAATTTCTGAATCCTTTATTTTTCTTTGCCAATGGTTCTAAATATAATGCAAACAACAAAGAAGAAAGGGGACACCCCTGCCTGGCTCCTCTGTTCAGACACAACTTTATCAGACAGGAACCCTCCCACTTTGATTTTTCCCTCTGACTCCTCACAATAACGTTAATTAGAAGGATATATCAGGAAATGCAAATGCTTCCATTGCCCTGCTCATACAATCCCAGCTTACTCTACTGAATGCTTTCTCTGCATCAAGACCTGGCAGTAACTGTGGTATTTTCTTACACTCTGCTTCTCTCTGAATCATCATTGTACCAACCCTGATTAAGTTATAAACTAAAAGCATATTCTGCAATTATCATAACTTGTAACTATATCACCAAGCTCTGCTTCCAGTCTGATGTCTCTTACTTTTAATTGTCTGTTCATGACAATTGTGAGTTCCTACTAGGGAACACTACTAACCCATTGTATATAATCACTTTGTTTTTATAATTGTTTGCTAACTTCTGTGTAATCTAAGTTTGTCTATGTGGAGCTTTTCTCCCCGGGTCTCCACTGAAAATGGACATGTATCCAGTCAGACTATCCCGGTAAACAAATGTAAAATAAAATAAATAAATTGTTTTATTAATGTTGCCTTCCCTCTACAAAATCACACTGGTCCACGTCTATCAATTTTGGCATCAAGTGTGACATTCTTTTGCCATTACAAACACTTTTATAATCATGGTTTAAAAAAGAAACAGGCCTATATGAAGCTGGATCAGATGGGCCACCTTTAGGTACTGTACTAGTACTGGACACACATACGTCATAGCAGTGTGCGAGACACAGAAATCATAGTAGCAGAGTGGGGACACAATAGAAATCATAGTGCAGTAGGAGACACAGCAGAAGTCATAATTGTGCAAGAGACACAGAAGAAGCTCAAGTAGTGTGGGCTATGTTGTACAGAAGTCAGAATTATTCAGAAGGGAACAGAGTCAGGCCAATGAGAACATCCTGAAGTATTACATATGCACAGCCATGATCCGAAGCAGAATTCTTTTAGGGACTGCTTGAAAGAGAGCGAGTAGTGGGTACCAGTCTAATATCTATGGGGATAAAGTTCCAATCTTATGCCACAAAGTTGGAATACAGACCTTGACCATTGGATTTATTTGACTTATAGACTATTAAAAGAGGGGCTTAGCAGAAGAGGGGATGGTTTGAAAGGTAATGACTTGAGTATGAAAGCCAACAGCTGGACAGGAAGAGGGTTTACATATGCTACGAAGCACGGAGAAGTTGCTTATAAAGTAGATGATGAGGCAGTTCAAGCCACTTTAATAATTTTAGAGCAATGTAGTGCAAGTTAATTGAAAACCTGTGTGTACACTGGTACAGATAAGAGAATCAAAGAGCAAAGGGAGGAGGAGGTAGGCATTGGTGAGAATAGCTCTACAGTGCTTGTTAAGAAATGTATTAGATATTTAGAATATCCAGAGTTTGTCATGCATTTTTTTCCAGCTTTAGATATGACGGTCATATTTTAAATGCCCACCTATTATGACCCCTACTAGCACAGTGAGAGAAAAAACAACAATAGTGTAGTTTAGTGAGAATATTTGAAGCTGCCTTTGAGGGATGCAAGTGGTTTTGGGAGAAACAGGAGTAATTTTGTTTTGTTTGGACCATGAAAAAGTTCATCTGTTAGCCAGCTTCGACAGCATTAAAGACATTTTGAGCTATGGTTTGTAGCTTAGGAATAGCGTCAGCTGTGCCGATAACAGTGGCGTCATCTGCATACTGTATGGGAGTGGCTTGCTGTTGAAGAGTAAAATGCCAAGGATAGAGCCTTGTGGGACACCAGTGCTGAAAGAAAGGAAAGGAGACTGAGCAGAAACGAGAGCTACTTAATTGAATGATAATGCAGATAAGTAGCTGGAAAACTGGTCAAGAGTTGTGCAAGATAGTCCCAGCTTGGAATGAGAGACTGAGTCAAAGGCTTTGGAAAGGTCTAAGAAGAGAGGAGAGTCTAATTTATTGCTACCTCTGGCTTTGATGACAGAGTTAAAGAAAACTAACAGGGCAGTTGTGCTATGGAGCTAGCCTGAAGCTGTGCTCAGTTGGAGTACAAAGGTTTTCTTGTAGTATATAATGCTGAAGTTGCTTGTGACTGCACTTTTCCAAAATTTGAGAGAGATGAAGCAGGATAGCAATAGATCTAAAGATAGTTATTTCAGTGGCTGTACTAACATTACGGATTGGAATGATTTAAGATTTTTTTCCAGAGAAATGGAACATAACACTCTTGGATGGAACAGTTTATTAAAACTGAGACTGGATATGCAGTGGCAGTAGAAGCAAGTTCCAGGTACTCTGATAGCAGATTGTAGGCTGAAGGAGAGAAGGGCTTGATTTGACTTAATAACTATAAGAAAGATAGAGAAGGGTTTCAATGAGAAAAAAGAGCTTTGGAAAAAACAAAGCTGTACAGGACTGATGTGGGCTTGGAAGAGTTATAGGTGAGTGAGTTTGATTTAATAAAATGGTAGATGAATTTAGTAGCTGCATCTAGGGTAGAGTTGTCTGGGCAAGGGTTATGGTACACTGGGTATCTGGGTGTAGGATTTTGTTTACTGCAGTCCAGAATTTTTTGGGATTCTTTTTTGTTTGATGTGACTGTCTGGGTAGTACTGTTGACTGTTGTTTTTTTTTTTGTATTATTTCAAAGTTGTTAGTAGTACTGTAGATTGGCAGGGGACTTGTTTCTTTTTTTCTGCCAATGTCTCCAGGCTTTTTTTGTGCATTAATATTCCAGTTGAGTGTCATAGCAAGGGTTTATTTACACTTTTCACTCTCTTATTCCTTAAGTGCCAAGACTGCTCAGAGTGTCTAAGAACAGGGTGTTAAACCTGTGGATGGCATCATGTTATGATTATGTGTGTGTGTGTGTGTGTGTGTGTGTGTGTGTGTGTGTATATATATATATATATATATATATATATATATATATATATATATAAGCGCTACAGAACCCTGAAAGCCCAAAATCTTGAAAACACACAGGATACCAACACTTACTATATTCCAGCACAAGTATATACAGAAAGAAATAAAACAAACTATATTACTGTTCTACAAGTATAAGCAGGGGGGCAAGCCCACCTGCACCCCCCAATGTGGGGGGGGGCTGCACCGCCGTACCCCCTGCTACTTAAATATATCAACTCCAAGATTGTACTTAGTGTAGTGAAGTGCAAGCTTGGAGATGATATATTTAAGTAGCAGGGGGTGTAGGGGGGACGCAGCCCCCCACAAGGAGAGTGCAGGGAGGCTTGCCCCCTGTATATAGTTGAAGGGTAATATGCTTCGGTATGTACTTGTACTGGAATATAGTAAGTGTTGGTATCCTGTGTGTTTTCAGGATTTTGAGTTTTCAGGATTCTGTAGCGCTCCCGTATATGAGAGAGGGAGACAAGTCAGGTCAAAAGATTTAAGGATGTCTTTAAATACATCATGATTCAATTTTACAAGATTACAGCATTATTTGTAGGTAGACCGTTTGGTGATACGAGCTGGATTTCTCAGGACATGGCGGGGTGGTGATAACTTAGGGAGCCAGGGAGAATACCCAGGTGAGCAGTAGTAGGGTGGGATGAGAGACTAGGATCTAGTCAAGAGTGGCGCCAGTGTT
Source organism: Protopterus annectens (assembly GCF_019279795.1). Classification (NCBI taxonomy): domain Eukaryota; kingdom Metazoa; phylum Chordata; order Ceratodontiformes; family Protopteridae; genus Protopterus; species Protopterus annectens. The sequence continues at coordinate 1,102,112,948 of NC_056733.1, forward strand.
ACTTGTTCTGTTAAATCTAATATTGCAGGATATTAGCTTGGTAAAGTTAAACAGGTTGATGCCAGCAGAGGGATAATCTGATATAAAGTTTTGCCAACTGATACTGACGTCACTGAGTACAATAGTTTCACAGGGTATATCGGGTGATAACCCACAGAGGATATTCTCCAAATGGAGACATTTGTTCCAGGAGGCATATAGGGCAATAACACAGAAGTTTTTATGGTCGTTCAGCTTTTGTAACGAGATGATGACCTCTATGTTATGGAATTTAGATGCAGCAGTTGGAAAGGTTAAAAGCATTAGAGAATTAGGGTAGAGGATTGTCACACCTCCTGCTTTTTTGGCAACCTATCTGAGCATATTGTACTACAGCAGGGAGGAAGAATTCTGGTGTGTTTTATTTGGGATATGATTAAAGATTCCGCAACAGAGATATAATTTGGGGAATGTTGGGAAATCTACAAGTGAAGTTAACATACTATGAATATTTAGGGATGGTATTTTAGATGTTTATTATGTGTCGAAGTGGAGGTTGGAAAGGAGGAGGATGAAGATGTGGATGACAGATCTGGTCCAGGGTTAAGATGTAAATCATCGCTTATAATGACATTTTAGGTTGACTCTCTGAGACTGTCACCAAGGCCCTGGATGAGGGAAAGTCGGTACATACAGCTTACTTTGACATGGCGAAGGCATTTGACACAGTCCCCCACTCGGGCATCATTGAAAAGCTAACTCAACTTGGTGTAAATCCCTATCTCGTCAGGTGGGTGGCCAAATGGCTCACCAACAGGAACCACAAGGTCAAAATAGGCACCACCACCTCCAACAGCAGACCTGTCATTAGTGGTGTTCCCCAGGGATCTGTCCTGGGACCCCTACTGTTTGGCATCTACTTCTCAGAGGTCCAAAGACAAAGGGTTCATAGGTTGGTACTAGGCTATCAGCCCTAGGGCCTATACAAGCCTAGCCATAACAATTCCCTGGCTATTTCTTCCCACACTATTTACTTCCCTGGACCCCTGTCTAACAGGGCAACTGACATGATCCCCGGGGTGAATTTCCTTTCTCCCATCCAATCACCAAGGTTCCTTTTGAAGAGGGCCAGAGAGGCACTCTGCTTGACATGTATGGGCCTGTGGCTTACCAAGTCTGCGGATAACTAGGTTGGGTGCTGTTACTGACTCCCCAAATTATGTTACCATACGGCAAGAGGGTCTCACAACAACAAATGACTGGTGCCATGACAAAAGTCATGGCTTTAAGTTAAACACAAAAAAATGTATTATCATACCATTCAGCAAAACACGGCCCCTATTGATTACCACATCAACGGTAACCCCCTTAGCACACAACCTGTGGTGACAGACCTCAGTACTCAGGTTGACAACAATTTCACATTCGACCATCATGTAGCGGCATTGGTCAGAAAAGCCTTTTACTTGGTACATCTCATAAGTAAAGGGAGTGCATCCAGAAAAAAGGAGGTTATTACCTGTCTGTACTACTCCCTCATTAGGCCTACAATTGAGTACAACACCCCATTTGGTATGTACCTCCCCAAACATCTGCACCAACTGGAATGGCCACAGAAATACCTCACAAAGAGAATCCATGGCCTCCAACCCTGTCCTGTGTGGACAGGCTCAAATCACTATCACTCTACTCAGTATTGTACAGATTGCTCAGACGTGATCTGTGTCTCACCTACAAGGCAATATCAGACCCTGCTCAACTAGAGGTGCTCCATATCCGTAAGTCTAACTCCTCGCGCATTACCCGCTCGAAAGGCTTAAATTTAATATGCGACAAAACAAAAACTGCTGGACAGACAGATTGGTCTCCCAGAGGCCACCCCATCTCTGGAATAGACTTCCCATACATATCAAACAGAGTACCTCGCTGACCCTCTTGAAGCACAACCTTGATGAGCGGATGGGAAACCACAAATCTGTCCCAGGGTTTCCACATTTGTCCCTCACTGACAGGGGCAACAGGTGCTGACTGAGGTTTCTTTTTGGGGATAAACTCTTGGCTAGGCTTGTAAGGGCCGCAGGACCATTAGCCTATTATCTTCCTAAGATCCTATGACTGGACAGGTGAATGTTTTATTACTGAAGTATTTTATATTTGATCTTGTATGGGTAGTGAGGGGTGTTAAGTATTTTGTATCTTATGTGATGGTAAGGAGACATACTGAATAGGTTTGAGGATATGTTCACATTTATGGGTGCAATACAATCTTGAAGGGGATAAGGAGGAGTAATGGATAAGAATAAAGCTGGGATTGCCACCTGATAGTATGTGACATGTGACAGTAGTTGTAGTATAGGAGTAAGAATATAGATGAGGAGCACATGAAAAAGACATAGAGGAGCTCTTTGATCATGTAGCCCAGGCCGGTATGACCCTGACCTTGAGTAGCATCTTACCCTTACCAAGAATGATGCCACAGTATAAAGACAAAATGATCAATTTTAACAATTGGCTAAAGTATTGGTGTCATTCAAAGGGGATCCAGTGTCTGTCAGCCTGGGATGACATACTCGACAAGCCACGTTGCTTCGCTAGGGACGGCTTGCACCTGTCACCCCTGGGTTTTCGAATACTGGCAAAGGCTCTTGCCTCCCCCATAGTGCCTTTTTTAGGCAAGGCTCAAAAGACAAACCCACCTCCATAGACAACACAAAGAAAAAAAAGGGTAATGCTGCTCAATGCCTCTAAACCTCAAGATGCACGCACTCGAGACTCTCCTCAGTATGGAGAATATCGATATCTCTGCAGTAACAGAAACCTGGTTCAAGGCTCCCGAGAGCACCCCAGCACTAACAGGTTATACTTCATACCATGCTTTCTGGCCCCAAAACTCGGACCGAACCACAAAAGGAGGGGGAGTATCCATATTTATCAAAGATACCCACAACTCCAGGTTAGTGGCACTGCACGAAGCATCGGAGACCATCCATGTGCAACTAACAGTGGGCAAAACTGCCTTTCAGTTTGTAGCCTGCTACAGACCACCCTCCCAAACACAGGAACATCACTTGGCTTTCCTGAGAACACTGGAGAATATGAAGGTCTCTCCAAACATCATTATATTGGGTGACTTCAACTACCCAAACATTGATTGGGAAAACTACTCAAGCCCAAACACCCTCGCCCAACGGTTCCTAGAATTTATAAACTCAAATGCTATGGAACAACTGATCACCACTCCCACAAGAGGGGAAAACATATTGGATCTGGTCATCACCAACATGGGGTCTCTATGTTCCACACCAGAGGTATACCCCTCATTGGTAAGATCAGACCATAAACTAATCTCACTGGACATCCATATTCCATCCCCACCCCTAGCCAAGGAAACCATGGTGAAGAACTTCTCAAAAGCAAACTTCACACTTCTCAAAACCGAGGTGGAATACTTCAAAGCCCCAGGGCCAGTGAAAAATATAGCCCAAAATGCAGAATCCTTTACAAAAGCATCCTATGGACACCTACAGGAATGCATGAAGCATGCTATCCCAAATAAAACCAAGACTTACTCCTCCAAACGCAGGAGACCTGTCTGGTGGACCCCGGCCATAAATAAGCTATACAACAGAAGGAGAAAGCTACTACATATGATAGAGCAAAATCCCAAAAAGGGAAGGCATCTCTGATCAGTACTAGCAAGAAACTATGATCCCTCATAAAATCATCTAAGGCCAGCTTCGAAAGAAAAATTGCACAAGACACTAAAGATAATCACAAGGCCTTCTTTAGTTATGTCAGAAACCTGGGAGGCAACTCCCAGATATGCTCTGAGTTAGTGCAAAATGACAAAAAATACAGTGAACCCACAGACATTGCCAACATCCTGGCAGAAAGGTTCAGTGCAAACTTCTCCCCCCAAAAGAGCAAATGTCTATCCCAACAGAGTGTAGCCTTCCTGAGATCACAGATGCACAGGTGAGAGCTGCCCTCTCCAAAGCAAAAAACACAGCATCAATGGGACCAGATGGTGTCCCGGGCTGCGTCTTACACGAGCTCCAAGAACTAAACCCTCATATAAAGTCACTGTTCAATCTCAGCCTTACTACAGGATATGTACCCAAGGAAAGGTGTACAGCAACAGTGGTCCCACTCCACAAAGGTGGTGCCACAACAGACCCCAGAAACTATCGCCCTATAAGCCTGACTAGCCTGGTCTGCAAAGCTATGGAGCGTATCATCATGGAAATAATAAACAAAGACATTGGGAATCTCCAGACACTGGATCCTACCCAATTCGGGCTTTTTTAAAGACAGATCCTGCCTCTTGAACCTGGTCGACTTCTTTGAAACAGTTACCAAAGCCATAGATGAAGGGAAGGTAGTCCACACAGCCTACCTGGACCTCGCAAAAGCCTTCGACACAATACCCCACTCGGACTTCATAAATAAGCTCACCAGCTTAAATATCAACCCCTATGTCACAAGATGGGTTGCAAACTGGCTCAGGGATAGAACCCACATGGTCAGAATAACAGGTGCCATGTCAGACTCTAAACCAGTTACAAGTGGCGTCCCACAAGGCTCACTTCTGGGACCTCTCGTTCGGTATATATTTCTTCGAGGTACAGCTAACACAGGTGGACTATGGCTGACCAAGTTTGCAGATGACTGCAAACTGGGTGCCGTCATCGACTCTCTGGCTGACACAAGCATCCTCCAAAAAGGTCTCACAGAGATGGATAACTGGTGCCAGAGCCATGGCCTAAAGCTAAATGCCAAAAAGTGCATAGTCATCCCCTTTGGGAAAAACAAAGTGCCCACAAATTTAAGTACGGAAGAAGTAATAAGGGACTTGGGGACCCAAGTAGATAGCAATCTCTCCTTTGACAATCACGTTGCCAAAGTAGTTAGAAAGACCCTCTATATAGCCCACCTTATCACGAAAGGGTTCACATCTAGATCAAGAGAGGTCATTGTGCCCCTCTACTCATCACTTATCAGGCCCATAATTGAATACAATGCCCCATTTGGGATGTACCTTACCCAACACCTGCAGCAACTGGAAAGACCCCAAAAATACCTCACCAAGAGGATCAAGGTGCTCAAACGGATGCCCTATGCAGTTCGGCTAAAGAAACTCCAGCTCTACTCAGTTGCGTACCGCCTACTCAGAGGCGATCTGCGTCTGACGTATAAAGTCATGTCCAACCCAGAATTAATGGACATGCTTCACCTCAGGAAATCCAAATCCCTTAGAGCTACACGCTCCAGGGACTTGAACCTCAGCACAGAAATAAATAGGACATGCTGGAGGGACAGATTCATATCCCAGAGGTTCCCCTCACTCTGGAACAAAATCCCAATCCATGTTAGGCAGCGCCCCTCACTGACCCTCTTCAAGAGAAATCTTGACGAGTGGATGGGAGATCATAAGTTTACCCCTGGGATCTCTTCTGTGTCCCTGCTTGACAGAGGTACAGTAAACTAACTTTAAAAGGGCTACCTTCTGTGACCTACTATACAGAGGCACAGTCAACTAATCTAAAAGGGTGGCGAAAGCCAAACACACTCTGGCTATGCTTATAAATGCCCTAGGGCAGATAGCCTAGTATCAACCTATGAACCTATTTAAGTGCTGGCGATTAGTGAATGGTTGAGTGATGTTATGCAGGTGTAAAATAAGTGGCAAAAATTTTACTGGAAGCTTAGATATAAGTGTAGCTTTGGGTTAAATATTAAAGAGTGGTGGTCTATGTTTGAACGAAGAGACAGGTGGTGATATGGAGATGTAAGAGTACACAGACTGAAATAAATAGGTTCAGATCATATAGATTAATCAAGCTAGATTCCTAGGTATCTGAACGAAGGGGTGGTGTTGATAAAGTTGTTGCGCTGGTCAACCAGTTTAAAAGAGCTGGGAACTTCCAAGAGTACTTTCTTAGAGCCAAAAAGCAAAGCCTTGTTTTTTTATGGGGGGTTAAGGAGAAGCTTTTTGGAAATAAGCCAGTGGTTTATGTTCAGAAGTTCAATTTGTAGGCAACATCTTTCTCATTCTCACACCCTATTTTCTCCAAAGCTTATGCTTCCTAAAATCATACCTCTCACCTTCTGAGCATTAAATAAATTAAAGCACTGTCATTTCAACAGAAAGTGAAAAATTGTGACGTGGAAGCTCTTCACATACTATACTGCACATATACTTTTGTTTCCTTCCATCCATGCTTGCTGATCATGAAGCATTCTCACTGGTCTCAAGCCCACTTACTACTCCACCACAAGGTAATCTCTAGTACAAGATAGAGACAACAGACTGCCACTATATAAGCAGCAATGAAAGTGGCTTGTAACATCATCCACAGCTACTGATTCAGGCAATGTGAGTGTTTCTGTTGGCCCTAATCTATCCTTGGATAACTGACAAAGGCACTCATGTCACTACAATGCTCCGTCCTATTATGTGGATGTTGCATGCAAATGAAAGCTATTATTACCGTCTTGATAGTTCAAGTCCTATCCCCTTTCCTGCTGGTGGAGGACTGGTATACTGGTTACACTCTTTCCTACCAGAATGGATAAATGATGTTGGTTGGTATCTTCCATCTACCTGGCTCTTTTATCACTTGAGACACTACTCAAATATGGGATGGCTGGGTATTGCTCAGGGCTTAAACCATCCATACTACGAAGGCAGGCTAGATAGCATAGTGTTAAAGATAAATAATCCTTGTATAGGCTTAGTTAAGTTGTATTACATATCTTTAAAAGGGCCTAAATGTATGAAAAAAATCAGTAACTCTAAAAAGAACTCTATACAAGTGCAAATGTTATACTGTGGTATTTAAAGTAGATGAGAAGTATGTCTGTAATCTTCACCTGTCTTCAGTTTTGTATATACACTTATTTTGCAAGTGTTTTCAAAAATATATACTGGTAGTATGAACAATAAGCTACTTACTGACAAAGAGACTTCAAGTTTGGAAAAGAAACATGCTGGGCTGACAAACATATACGGCTGCATACTGGGGAACAAAACAGTAATACAAACAACCGAGAATGCATAGCACGTAAGCATTAGTTTACTAAGAATTTAAAGAAGGGCAGTATAAAGAGATTTAAGCAATTATCTAAAGAAATGAGCAAGCAGCAACACTACAGGGCATTAATAGACCTCTGAAAAGAAAACAGTACTTCACAACAAAAAAAAAAAGAAAAGAAAAATCCAATGCAAATGACTGAATCAATGGTACTATTAAAAGTCGGCTCATATCAATAACAACTTTCATTGTATTCTGAGCCTAAACATGAAGGTCTGAGAATGGACTGCAGATTATGATGGCATGTGTCACGTTATGCTACCCTTCCTGCACTTCACTAGCCTGTTCCACTGGTATTCAGGGATATAGTCCTCTCTGCAACCCAGGACCAGAGTTTGAATCATGTCTCAGGCACTTCCTTGAGCTGGCTGGAAGGGAAGAGTAATGACAAAGCATTGCTTGCTCATCTTTTCCAAGGGGACAGTGCGGAGACATGCAAGAAGCTAAGCTGTCTCATGAGCTGTGGTGTCAATTCCATGCTGCTGACATGGGGGGAGGTCTCCATAATGGACTCACTGCATACCCACCTGGATGATGTCAACCTCACACATCAATGAAAGCTAGGGCTTAAACAAACGAACAAACCAGCCAAACAAACCAAAAAACAGATTGGCAGCAGTATGACAGCCTGGCTTCACTTCTCATGCCTGAAATCATGGGGGAAGGCAGATCACACTGTGTTCTCATACAAAGTGACAAGACCCATCCGGTAAATAGACATGCTTGTGGGCTGCTCCCCAATGCACCGGCCCTCAGAATAAAGAAGTCACCGTGGAAAGCTGGAAAAAAAATATATACAACGATGGCAAGACTAGCTTGTGAGCTCTCAAAGCATGTGTGCTAATGATGCCTGCAGCAAATTATCTGACTGCTAAGATAATCCTCTTAAGGATTAATACAGTGCTTTCTTTCATTATAAATACCAGCACCAGCTGTGTGTACTCCTAATGCTTCTTTATCACAAGCAGGGTGTTTTTTTCCTTTGACCAAACACAAGAATACATTAATTTACAACTAGAAGACTCAGTGTTGAATAAGTAGCTCAGGCTTCAGCAAAATAAAATGTTTTTTGAAATACGTGAGTCACATAATGTTTTGAATGCAAAGGTTATTTTTTTCCTGCAGAAACAATGATACATTCTGCACAGACATAGGACTACTGCACATTTCATATGTTGCTCAAGAATTTCAAGTACAAAATTCAGTCTGGAATCTAGACAGCACTGCTCTGATTGGCCGGACATGACTTCACTATTCAAACTAATCATCTTTATGGAAGGTGTGCAAGTGATAAGCAGACAGTAAGTAGCAGCCTGAGACTGATCTGCCAGTGAGGGTGGGGGTGGGGGCAGACGGCTAACAAAAAAAACAAACTCGAATGTGTCTGCAGTCATTTAATCTTACAACTCCACTCACTTAAACTAAAACAATTAACATTTTCAAGGTGACACACACACATAGCTGGCCTTAAGCATAGGTCAACTAGGCGACCGCCTAGGGTGCCGCTCTAGCAGGGATGCTTTTCCAGTATTTATTTGGTGTAGGCAGACCAGGATGGGGGCAACGTGGAGCCCTTTTGCCTAGGGCACCAGTTGACCTAAGGCCGCTAATGCACACACAACAGTCAGTGGCTTTATTATTCATCCAGTAAGATAGCATACAATTGTCAACTTAGAAAGGCAGACTATAACAGACAAGGTTAGCCCAATGACACAAATATTCACACTTCACAAACTGCTGTGTATGCTGTATATATGACTGCAGCTATATACTTGAAAATGCTGCACACAGAAACCCTCATTTTTATTTCTTGTATTATGATTGCTCAATTTAAATAACAATAAATAAAAAAAGACTCTCAATCACATTTAGCTAAAATACAACTGAAAAATGGCCAGGGCACAAAGAAAGCAACAAATATTGCTTTTAAGCCATATCAGCTGGATGTTTATCCACATTGTATTACAGAAATTTGAGCACAGACCTCAACATGAAATAACTCAAAGAATGGTTTATATTGTAGTGCTTATAAGTGTCTACCAGTAAGGCCAGTTATTGGACAAAACAATAAAAGCAGCACAAATTCCTTCATTTAACAAAAGAATAATTCACCCATGTAAAAGCAGCAGTGAAACAAGATACACTTAAAATTTTCTACAAATACAAACTGATTAAAATCAGTTAATGATTCAGCTATGATGACACTGAAATCAGCCTATGATGACAGAAGGCGGCTTTTTCCAGAGTTAAGAAACAAAAAGAAAAATAGATGCGGTGGGTAAAAAGTAAAAATATTAAAACCTGATTCTGCATCAGCACATTCATTGATGTTGTCACTGGCTATGCAACATGAATGGAGTTCAGCAGGATATCCTCTGGCTTTGAACTACATAAAGACTTCTTTTCAAACTGTGGAACTCGATAAACATATGTGATTAAAAACTTCCCTACATTTTAGTGCTATGTAAAAGCAGCAGGCAGTATGCCCTTTTAAAAAGCTGCCAACGTCATTAGGCCACTATAATTTCTTCTTCTTTGTCTCCTGGCAAGACAAACTGTACGATACCATTTCATTCCCCCCTCCTCAGGCCCCAGCAAAGGCACGAGCCTGGAATAGTGCAGTCAACCACATCATGCACCTGGGAAGGAATTTTCTATCATATCCTGATGTGACATTGGAGTGCAAAAATGTAAGGATGTCCGTTAGGGTTACCACCAGTCCCTCTTTGCGAGGGACAGTTCCTCTTTGGCCAGTTGTGTCCTGTGAAAAAAAAATGAAAAATCGCAAATGTCCTGAGATTTTAGGTTAAAAAATATTTCCAAAGTTTTCTTTAATAGTTGCATAAAACTGTTATTTTATAACTGAAACACCTAAATGTTATATAAAATAGTATAAGCAACTCAAATGTTACAAGAATAAGCTTTTATTTTGGCAAAAACTTGAAGCTCTGTTCTTTGTACTGGTTGTAGGTATGCTTTGCCCTGCAAAATTTCACGTTTCTACAAAACGTGTCCCACTTTGGGCAATTGAAAAGGTGGCAACCCTAATGTCTGTGGTCATGTATAACACTCCTCTATGGGCAGTGGTTAGTTCATGTCCCACTACTTGAGATAGTTGAGGACCTCTGGCCACTCAAACCTCTTGCCCAAGTGGTATGAGTTTAGTCAGTCACTATGGCCTATTAAGTTTAACAAGGTGATGTACAGAGCATTTCAAAAGTTTGTGCACATCTTATGCAATACCAATTCCACTACAAAATGAAAGTGATGCAAAATACACCATGCATGACTAACAAAGCAGTGAAATGATGCTCATCACAGCATTATGTACCATCTATGATGAATCATAAGGGATTAATTATATTATGTAAAAATTAGTCTTTGGGCAGTCCCATTCAGCTAAAGATTGTGCCAAACAGTAGAAAGACAGAAAAGCATCATCAGAAAACCGAATGACGGCCTTGTGTTCTCCCCTCCTTCTTAGTTCTACCATGCCATGATTAGGCAACTTTTTTGTTCAAAGTGTAAAAAAAATCTTAACTTTTGTTGCTGTAGGATGTTTACGTGCCAAACAGACAAATGACATGGGCAGAGTTGAGGGTGGGAGTGACACCTACGGCACTTGTGCACATATGTTTTAAATAATATGGCTATAGTTGCTATTAATGAAAGGAAATCTGTTCAAAATGTGCAAGGAACCAAGTTAGGGAAAAAAAAATGGAAAGTTATGATATTACTTATCAAGATTCATTCTGCTGCTGGCCCTCAGTGCAGTGCCCAGCAAAATATGCTTGACTGCTGCACTTTGGATTGGTGAGAGGTGTTAGCTCAGCATACTACAGGGGCAGTTAAGTCCCTCAGTCTAAATCCCAGACAGTACAGCTTGTTCTGCTGGTCAAACAACTGTAAACTAGAAAAGATCAAAAGGAAAAAGACCACAATACTGGGACATTTTTAAACATTCCGCACAGACCCTCCAGATCGATGCACACTGATCAGGTCCGAGATTATGTCTCCAACGATGACAGAAAGGGTCAAGTTGCCCAGGAAAGAGGTGCCAGATGATACAAGATAAAAATAATGCTAGAAAAATGCCATTTTCTGCTCTAGACAAGTAATATATTGTTACAGATTCCTTTAACCATGGAGAAAATGTCCAAGGTTTTTAAAAATGTGTATCCTTCAGTAAATATTTATTCATAATAGCACTTAAGCATCACAGCACTATGATTTCATTAATCAAATTGTCCTGAAAGGTATGTGTTACAAAAGGTAGGAAGTACTTTACTCTGCCTGCAAATGCAATCTTTAACAAAATCATCCGAGGATTCAGTGGAAAATAAAGTTTTATCATGAAGGAAACTGCAATCTATTGTGACTTAATTATTACAAATGATCCATCTCATAACACTGCATCTAAACTGCCAAAATCAGAGAATGCAAAACAATACATCTTGAATGTGAACAAGCTCAAATCATAAAATAGCCAAAAATCAAACACAAAGATGCATAAATTATAAAATTAAACGAAACAAAAAATTATACTTGGAGACAAAAACTGTCAACATGAAATAAAAATTAAAAAATATTAAAGCTATGCTTTGCACCCCCCAACAAAAACCTTCGCCACCAATAACTTCATTCTACAGTACCTTGCTTGGTATGAAACCAGGCACTGCACTCATCACCAAGGCAGAACAACTGCACAGTGAGAATATATTAGTCTACAAGGTACTGATTTCTCACTTCAAATGCTGCTACAGCAAATTATTCACCATATTTTAAACTGTCATATTATCTGGTTATGATTATTACCTTCAGTTTTACTTGTGGCACTTATGTTACTCTTACCACAAATTGCATACCGGACTGAGACCGCGAGTAGTTGTTTGATCAGTGCTCTATTACAGTAAAGTACAGTTCAAGCACAAAAGAGGACAAAGTTAAAAAATGTTATGACTTGTGTTTTAGAACTCTATCTGTATTTCTTAACAGTCAAAGCTGAAACTTGTCTTGGAGTTTCAAACTGTTTTTACTAATAAATCAGCACATGACAGTAAAATTTAACTGTAAACTTTCAAAAGCTGATCAATACCTCAAGCTGAAATTCGAGCAGTCACTCCTATGTAAACTTCAAACTCTTCTAGCAGTCCTAATATTCTTAACCCCTGAAAAGATACAATATCGGGAGTCTTTTTTCTCTTGCCGGTATACAACCTAAACACACACAAAATAAATAAATAAAAGGGAGTCTAAATCTGGATATTTATGTGCTAGGAGAAAGAGGGACAGGGACCAGAGGTACCCCCCAACTTGGCCAACAGACAGATGAAGGAAAAGGGCCCACAGGGGAGGGAAAGAAAGAATAAAAAGCGAACAGGGAAGATGTGTTGGTTGAAGTACAACAGTGATTTATTTGATTTGAATTTCTATGACTATGGTAATTTCACTTACACAAATGTACTTATGTCCATTATTAGACTACTGCTGCAGTAATATAAAGCTATATGGGAGTACTAAGAGGAGAAAGGGTCAGTGTCCTGGAGCCCCTGTGCAACATATCTATGAAATCCTGCTCTGGTCCTGGAGAGTAAGTCAACCCTGTAATGCTAAGACAGAGTTGCTGCTTCTTGAAGAATTCTAGAGTCTAACACATTTCTAAAAACGGTCCTTTAGTCTTTCTATCAAAAGAAATTATGAAGTGATCAGAAGCTGTAAAGTCCTTTGCCCCGTCAATATAGTTTCTAAGGTCCTGTGGATATGCAGAGTACATAGGATCCTGCCCTCAAATCCTGGTTCAAGAAAGACAAGGAGATAAACATTTTTAAATTCAGAGAAAGGAGAGTTAGTTCTTAAGGCTACCATATCTCTATGAAATGTGAGAAAGGGCTGAATCACTAACTCAGATACTTGCCTAGCTGAAGTCAGATCAGGGAGTTAAACAGTTTTCAATGTCAAGAAAATACAGTTGCTTAAGTCCAACTTTCCTGTAACAGACGTTTGCAGAACACACTGCTTTACTGGCATTCTGGTAGTAGTGGCCTGCTACCCTTCTCCGGCAGTCTACCGAAGCTCAGCATTCCTCCCACTGCCTGTTTGTGGGCATGGTGGACCAATCACCTGACAGCACTGGGACCTTTGTCCAGGTTCTTTTTGTGGCACCAAGTAGAATTTCTTCCATTTGGCTAAACAGGATTTTCTAATGGCAGGTTTACTAGTCTTCTTTAACATCTGCTGCACGCCCTCAGATAAAAATGCCTTAGTGGGCTCAGACCGCTACCATCCAAGCAGTCATTTGTAGGTTCTGCAAGATAGGGTGGATCAGTAATCTCCTGTCCTGTCCTGTGTTAGTAGAATCATTCTATGGGGAAATTTAAGGAAATTGCCCTTGGCCATTTTCATGAGAAGGGAGAACCACTGTTCTCTGGACCAAAACAGTGCGTTACCAATATTTTCTTTAGAGTGTTATTTTTGGGTCTTTAAAAGAAGTCCATATCAGAAAAAAGAGGGAAAGCCAGAGACACATCCCTGTCCAAGGAAAGGAAAAGACATCTGTCTTCCAGGACTTTTTTGCAAAGTGTCATGAAGCAGAATTTGTTCAGCTGTCTGTTGAGAATGGAGGCAAACAGATCTATTTGGGGAGTTCTCCACATAAGGATAATCTGCTGGAAGACTCCTGGGTGTAACATTGATTTGTCAGGGTCTATCCTTGCTCTGATAGGATGCATGAACCTTGGAGTGACAAATTGTACTGAGTTGCAATTTTAAAGGTCATCATGGCTAGTCTTCATATAGGCTAAGACCTGATCCTTTCGTGCTTTTTATGTACAGCATCACCGTGGTGTTGTCTGTGATAATCAGAAAAAGGTCCTGTAGTCCACAAACAGTTAAAAGTATTTATTGCTTTTATCAAGGCCATCATTTTCTTGATGTTTGTGTGTTTTTCTTGAAGCGGTGGTCCCAAACCCCTTGTACTTTGATGCCCTTGGATACTACTACCCATAAAAAATTGTATGCACCCATCGTTACATAATGAGTAGAGGTGGGAGGGCATTGGTAGACCTGAATTCAATAAGATTTAATTAGACCACCATAATTCTTCCTGACAAATTCCACAGCATGGATAGGAAATAAGAGGATGTTGGTGCTGAGGCCACACTGACTTGAGAAACTGTTGTATTTTTCTCATGTGCAGTATTATCAGTGGAAGCGCTGTGATAGCAGATGTCATGTACCCCCAGAATCCTTTGCAGTTGTCATAGTTTTGTGGGAGAGCTCTAGAAACTACAGATGGCAGAATGCAACCTTTTCTGAGGAATGAGAAGCCATAATCAAGGATGCATCCAGTAGGCATCCTAGAAATGTCTTCCGTGAGAAAGAAAAGAGGAGATTTCTCTAGCTTTGAGACAAAAACTTACAGCTTGAAACAGATCCATAACAAAAAGAATGGATCTGTGACAATTTTAAAGAAAGTCTGCAAAAAATACGGCAATTGTCTACACAGATAAAAATGTGAATTCCCCTGATGTCTATGGTAAGCAATCACTGGAACTAACATTATCTGAATAACTGTGGAAAAGGTAACGTAAAGTAGAAACCAAAACTCTTAAATAGGGTCTGAAGTCTCACTGGATGGAAATATGACAGGCATCCTTGACATTCAGAGCAATCAAAAAGTAACTAGGAAGAATGAGAGGAACAAAACACTGTCTGAAGAGTGACCATATTGTGCTTTGGAACTTTTATGTCCAATACAGGCCTCCAGATTCCCTCTTTCTTGGGTACCAGAAATACTCTGCAAAAAAAAAAAAATGTCTTTGTTGGGATTTTAGAAATGGTGTTATGATGCAGTGAGTTAACACTTCAGAGGGAATGGGAAGAAAAAGAGAAGTTTGATTTTCTGGGTGAGTAGCAACTCCCAGATTTAGAAGCCAAGAGTCACCTGTATCCATTCTGAGCTACTTCCATTTCCCAGGAAGCTGAAGTGATTTGTTTAAAAAAAAAAAAAAAAGAGAAGAAGAGGGAGAAGAAAATACCAGCTACACTGAGTGGATGGCTAGAGTGGGGAAGGGACAGGGTATAGGGTATGAACAAGTTGACAATCAGGCATTTTTCTTGTCATGGGATGTAGTCCAAGCTCCACTCCCTCCTTTTCTTTAAATCTCCTTACCACTTTTTCTTATATTGCTGTTTGCTAGATTTTTGATGAGACTGTTTGAAATATTTCCCTAAAAAAGGCTCAGGACTAGAGAGGTAGATCATTTGTACTTGGGAATAGGTGACTTACAAATCTACTTAACCCCTTGAATGATTTTCTCTCTTTCTTCAAACCTCACACTAAGTTGAGGAAACACCAAACAAAATGTCTTTGTTCAAGGGCGCATTAAGTATCTGGGCCTTTATTTTTATCACAGAGATTTTGTAATTTAAACCAAGCATATCTCTTCACAGCAAAACACGACAAAAGCCTGGGAAACTGCATCAGTTGCATAGAATTAATATTTTAGGGTACGTCTATTAACTGAGATACTGATGAAATTGTTTTTAATATAGAGGATTTCCCTTCAGAAAAATGTAAATCAGCAACAGTATTACTCATATCCACTAAGTCTGCAAGCAGATATTTGGTCATGTGAGTCTGACAGTTCACTATAATAAAGGCCTACATAGAAGTTGTATATATCTCTTCCTCCTCAAAATGCCTTCTACCTTGTCAGAGACAGAGTTAGTAATAGTTAACTGTTTAAACTTAAGTTTTTCAACAAGGAAACAACAGCTGAATCTGCTCAATGGTTATAAAGGAAAAAACTAGTAGGTCTGAGGTACTTTGCAAAGCCTATCAGGTTTTTTGGGAGCAGAAGAAGAGCAAGCAAAGTTAAAAGCACTCTCCAGAGCTTCAATGACAAAAGGAATGGCAAGAAGTTTTAGAGCATCTACCTGGAGGAGTTCACAGTGTCACTTTTGGTGTCTGGGATTTATTTTTCTTCCAACTGGAAAAGGTCCTTCCTCCTAGTAATAGCATCAGAAAATTATATTCCTAAAGGGGAACCAGATAAAATATTCTCCTCAGATTCTGAATCAAAAGTGTCAGGAGAGGATACTAAAGAAGCATAGTCCAGTCCCTCCGTTTCTATTTCTGACTGAGATTCACTATCTAAGGGAGACCTTTTACCTTCCAAATTGGAAAATGCCCGACTGAAAAGTACTGAAAGGCTATGAAAGGCTCCTTGACACAAATGTACCACTCCTCCTTAGATTCTCTGGCAGGGTAGATGAAGGAGAAAGGTGTTTGGTCTTTTGTGATTTCTTTCTCAGGGTATCTGAAGTAAAAGGTGGAGGAATTAGCTGCCCTTACTTCTATCACCAAGCATGATGGCTCTTCCCTAAACAATTGAGGTATTTTTCTCCAGTCCTTCCGAAAGAACCAGACAGGAGTCTCCCTTATCAACCATAGCCATATGTCTAAGCTTTCAGGTCACACCAGACTCAACACTTACTGGTATTCCTCAGTGTAGCACCAGAGGGGTCAGAATAATTTGTCTGAGGACTCTTCCAGTACCACAACAGAGTTGTCTGTTGGGGACCAGTGAAAAGAGGCTAAAGGTGGAACAGCTTTGGAAGCCTCTTTAGCAGATTTTTCTTTCTTAGGAATCGGAAGGGGGGGGGGTCTGTGAAAGTTGAGCCAGTAGCCATCAAAATATGAATAAGAGCAATCGATTTTCAAAAAAAGATACTAAGGCAGTTAAGCCAAACTCTAATTGCCTTGGGAGTAAATGACAAGCAAATTTAACGGGAGTGGGCACTGTGTGCCTCACCAACACAAAACTTCTTCTCCCCAGGCCTTACTGAAAACAGATACAATTGTCCAGTCAGACTTTCCCGGTAAACACATCAGTCAAATAACTAAATAAATAAATCAGCTGCGTAGGAATCTTTATAAGGTATCTGTTTTCCACAGACACTTCCGTTTTCTCCTACACATAACATTTTCTCATAAATTTTACTCAAAAAGGGAAAACCAGTCCCTTGGGGTGGGAGAGATATTATTTATCTGCTGACCTCCAAATCACTGAAGATGCAGTGACAACGAACAAGTCTGACTGAAATCTTCAATGGCAAGAAAGTTCTAATTTTTGCTGCTCATAGTTCTAACCTTTATACCATCATGCCACTGTGCTTCCCTGGACTACAGTGCATGTGGAAGGCACCCAAAAGCTTTCCTATGCTGGCTGGAAGTCTTAACCTTGGCAGAATATGTCCCATATAGCTTTATGCTATAGCAACAGTGATCAAGAGGTGGTGTTTCTCCAAGCCTGTATATTGCATTTTTCCGTTCCAGAGCCTGTAATACAAAACAATGCGGCATAACCTAGTGAAGACTGATTTTACTTTGTTCTCTTAACCACTATTGCCATCTTCATTTTATTATTTGTCCTATCTTGTTTTGTTTCCCTTCCTTTAAGGAATTGATTTTGCAGTGTTGGCTATTGAGAAGGATGTCATGGAACAGCATCCATCATGCCCTGCACACGCCTTGTTATCACCTGCTGAATCCCAAGCAAGTCCCATGGCAGCATTCTACATGATGACAAAGGTTCTTCAACAAGGAACATCTAAGTAGTGTTTGCTGGTTGCCAATGGTGCTGCTTCTCTGGTGAAGGGGCATAGGTTTCCCATCAGGGTGCGCCAATGAAAGGGAGTCCCACTGAGTCAACTGGTAAAACGTGGGCTGATTATGCTCTGGTGGACTGCTAGATGGACACTCAGACTGGCACCATGGAATGCTTCCTTGTGTGAATTGTGGATTCACACAGCTGCATGGCTGGGTATCAAACGCACTTTATTCAAAATCCAAGTCCATATACTAAATACACACAAAAAAAGCACATACAATGCACATAAATGCTTAACTTGCTCACCACGTTTTCATCCTAGGATTAAGAATTCATCAGAGACATAGTAGAAAAGTACAGTTTTGTACCTACCATAAATGTAGATGTTCGAAGATCCACATTGCTGCAGTCCTTACATATGGGTAGTCCGCTGTCCTCGGTTGGCCCGAATACCAAAGTATTAGGCTGACGTCGGTCATGGGTGCATAGATCTGACATCAGAGCATCAGGGTATAAAAGCGCATGACTGACGCCATATCCTCAGTCTTTTCTTGCCCCAGATGTCAGAAGGCCCTAAAAAGAAAGGCCACAGCCAAAAATAGAATACTTCCCAAAAGGCATGTACAAATGACAGCTACCACCCAAACCATACAATCATTCCAAACTACAGAGGGAAGGAGGGAGGTAAGTGGACTGCAGCAATGTGGATCTTCGAACATCTACATTTATGGTAGGTACAAAACTGTACTATGTTCTTCATCTCACATTGCTGCAGTCCTTACATATGGGTAGAATCCCAAAGCAGAGGTAAAGGGAGGTTGGCAAAATTATAAAGCATTGGGAGCTGCCAAAATGCCCTGTAAGATTGCAGTGGCAAATCCAGCTCTAGATTTGGAATAAAGAGGAAGGTGGTAGTGTTTAAAGTATGCACTGAACTCCAAGTAGCTGCTTCCAAAATATCTTTAGTAGCTACTCCCTTAAAAAGCTGTAGAAGTGGCAGTAGCCGTAGTGGAGTGAGGTCTGATTCCAGCGGAACCTCCTTACCATGATGAGAATAACAAAAGCAATACAAAATCCAATCCACTTAGAAATAGTTTGTTTTGAAACAGGTTTCCCTGAGAACCTAAAGCAAAAGAAACAAACAACTGCTGAGACTGTCTGAACCCTTTAGTCCTGCTCAAATAATAACGCAACTGCCTGTGAATATCCAAAGTGTGCAAAATTTTCTCCCCTTTATTTTGGGGATCTGTATAAAAAGTAGGCAAATGAATTGATTGGTTTAAGGCCACCTTTGAAACCACTTTAGGCATAAAAGTAGGATTAGTACGCAGAGATACCCTATCCTTATGAAAATTAGGAAGGGTTCAACTGCCATAAGAGCCTGTAATTCAGAAACCCTTCTAGCAGACGTAATGGCCAACAAAAAAGCAGTCTTCCAAGACAAAAACTTTAACTCAGCAGTAGCTGCAGGCTCAAAAGGAGGCAAAGTAAGTTTTTCCAACACAAAATTGAGATCCCAGGCAGGAGTAGGAGCTCGGGGTCTTAAGTTCTTTGCCCCCCTAAGAAATTGCTTAAACAAAGAATGAGAGAATAATGGAGGGTCACAGTCATAGTGAGCAGAAATGGCTGCAGCATGAACCTTTATAGAGGAGAAAGACAAACCCTTGTCTAATAATTCTGTAAGATATTGAAGAGAAACACTTAAATCAGGCCTGGAAACATCAAAGCTCTTTGTTTTGCTCCAAATTAAAAATCTCCTCCATTTACCAGCATAAACTTTCCTTGTACTAGGCCTTCTGGCCTCCAAAATAACATTCAAAACTTGTTGTGGAAGCTGCCTCCAGGTTCTAGAACAGAATACGCCAGGCTGTTAGATGCAGGGACTGAATCCTGACATTGAGGAAATGATTGCCCTCCTGAGACAAAAGGTGCGGAATCGAAGGCAAAGGCCATGGAGGCTCCCGTACTAAACTCCTCAGCAGAGGGTACCAGTGCTGTCGAGGCCAATCTGGAGCTATTAGAATCATGGAGGGCTTGTCTTGTCTGACCTTCAAGAGTACCTTGGGAGGAGAGGCAGAGGCGGAAAGGCATAGACGTGAAGATTGCTCCAACTGAATGATAGAGCATCCACTTTCCAGGCTGTGGGATGAAACATCTTTGTGCAAAACTTTGGCAACTGGAAATTTAGTGGAGAAGCGAACAGATCTATGTCTGGAGTTCCCCATTTCACTGTCAACTTTCGAAATACATGAGGATCCAATTTCCACTCGTGGGGATCCACTATCTGTCTGCTCAAAACATCTGCTAAGGAGTTCTGTGCTCCTGGTAGAAACCTTGCCTGAAGATTGAGGTGTAAACTGAGAGCAGTCTCCCACAAAATCATTGCTTGCCTGCAAAGAGGGTATGAATGGGTTCCCCCTTGCTTGTTGATGTACCACATGACAGTTGTGTTGTCTGTTTGAATCAACACTTGCCCTGGGTGTAGTAAATCCTTGAAAGCCATCAATGCAAATTGGACTGCTAACATCTCCTTCAAGTTGATATGCAAATGTTGAAGTCTGGCAGGCCACGTGTCTTGAACCCATTTTCCATTGAGGTGTGCTCCCCAAGCCTTGTCCGAGGCATCTGTCGTTAAAATCTGACTCGCCTCTGGTCGGGTCACAGAGAGTCCCTTGTTTAGGTGACATTCCTGAGCCCACCACAAAAATTCCTTTTGAATGCAAGGTATTATTTGAATGACAGTGTCCAGATCTTGGCAGTGTTGTGTCCATACATTTTTGAGATACCATTGTAGCTTCCTCATATGCAGTTTGGCATTGGGAAGCACCAGAATACAAGATGCCATGAACCCCAAGGCTTGAAGGACTGTCCTTGCAGTCAGCCTGGACCGTAGAGACAATTGATGGAAGTAAAGAGTAAGGTTCTTTTGCTTGTCCGGGGTCAAAAAGCCATCTGGGAAGCTGTATTCAGTCTCACACCCAGAAAGCACATTTCCTGAGAGGGTACTAGACTGGACTTTGTTTCGTTCACAGAATACCCTAGGCACCTTAACACTGCCATCACATACTGAAGATGATGAAGAAGTTCATACTTGTCTTGAGCAAGAATCAGGCAATCGTCCAAATAAGGATAAATTTGTATTCCTCTTAACCGTAAGAAGGCTATCACTGGAGCCAGAACCTTTGTGAACACCCTGGGCGCAGTAGATAAGCCAAAGGGCAATGCAGAAAACTGATAATGTAAAGTCCCAGCCCGAAAATGCAGGTACCTCCTGCAACTGGGCCTGATAGGAACATGAAGATAAGCCTCTTTGAGATCCAGAGTTACCATCCAGTGATCTTTGCCCAACAGAGGTAGAAGTTGTTGCAACGTCAACATTTTGAATTTTGGAATGTCCAAGTATGTGTTGAGGATGGATAAATCCAAAATCGGCCTCCAAGTGTTTCCTTTCTTTGGTACTAGAAACAGGCGAGAATAAAATCCTAGGCCCACTTCTGACAGAGGGACCTGCTGTATAGCCCCCATTTGAAGAAGTAAAGAAATCTGCTTATGAGCCTCTACCCTTTGCTGAGGAGGAACGTCTGGCATGCCTTTGAAAGGAGGCAATGTATGGAAATAAAACTTGTAGCCTCGGTCTATAATGTCCAACACCCATTTGTCCTGGGTGACTAAAAGCCAATTTTGCTTGAAGAGTGCCAACTTTCCTCCCAAAGGAGCTGCCAGACAGGAAGAATCTGGCAGCTGAAAATGCAGGTCATTGGGCCTGTTTACGAAAGGACTGGCCCCTGCCCTCACCTGAAGATTGTGCAGGTGAACTCCATGTTCTAGGCCTGAAAGTACTCTGAGCTCTGCCCCTACCACGTCTAGATCTACCCCTAGACTGTGAATCGGAAGAAGGATAAGCCCATCCCTTAGTAGGCCAATTCCTGCTAAACTTAGGAGGCTGCACCTGCAAAAAATCTTTAACAGTCTGCATAGACTTAGCCTTGTCTTCCATTTTCTTCAAGACAGACTCCACAGGAGAACCAAACAAAACTTCAGACTGTAAAGGAGCATCCAAAATTCTAGCTTTAACATGCTCTGACAAATTCTGATCCTTAAGCCAGGCGTGCCTGCGAATAACTGAACCAGTGGCAGCCACCCTGGAAGAAGCCTGTAAAGCATCGAATCCACACTGCAAAGAATGCTTACCCACCTGTTCAGAGGCATGTACCATATCCTGTAATTCTTTACACTCTATGCCCTCTGCCAAAGCATCCACTTTAGATTTTAGTTGAGTAAGGAGAAAATTCTGATACTTCAACATATGAAACTGGCAATTCAAAGCCCTCATTGCCAAAGTGGAAGAAGTATAAACTTTCTTACCCCATCTATCCAAAGCTCTAGCATCTTTATCCATAGGAACTGGATTCTTTACAACAGAAGCCCTGACACCCTTAGGTCCCTGGCTAATAGTTTCTGGGTCAGCCCTAGGACTCTTATAAAGATATTTATGAGCCTCAGGTACTCTGTAATACCTGTCCGGCTTAACTGGCGCAGGAGGCAGAGAGTCTGGGTTAAGGGAAGCCTCGGAGAAAACATCTTGAACAACATCCAAAACAGGAGGTATAGCCGAGGGCCTATGCTGTGGTAAAAACAAAAATTCCCTAAGCCTCTTTCGAGAATCTGAGAAATCCTGTCCTTCCCATTTAAAATGCTCCCTCATAGAATGCAGGGTTTCTGAAAAAGAAAAATCCTCTGGAGGAGAAGCAGAAGGAGTGGAATCCTCTGCGTCTGAATCAGAATAAGGAGAAAAATCCTGAATGTCTTCAGCCGAAGACTCAGAGTAATCTGAAACCTGCTCCAAACTTTCAACCTCTGGCTCCACCCTAGGTCTCTTATCAGGAGGGGGCATAGAACCTCTGATTAAAGAAATTAAATCTCCTGCCATTTTAAGCATGTGTTTTCTAGGCACAGGACCTGCAGAGCTAGGACTGACACCTGTGGAAGGCAAACCAGGCCTGCCTTTGGAAGGAGCCTTAGAGACAGAAGGAGAAGGCCTAACCACCTTAGGCAAGGAAGGGAGAACAGCAACCTGAGAGGCCCCCTCAGCCTGACCTGACTCCTGAGAGGCCACATCTTGCAAAATTAAAGCCTCCCCCTGAGACTCAACTGAAACCTCGGCTGGATCCACAGATTCCACCGTAGGTTCTAAAGAACCGGCGTCCGTAACGGACGACTCATCTTGCCTGGACTTTAAAGATTTCTCCTTGCGCTTCTTCGCGGTAGCGGGCGTCGGAGGATCCGACGGCATATTATAATTACACCGCTTCAAGACAAGCGCAATCTAACCTTTTAATGGTGCGCTTATTAAACCTAGCACAAAGCGACTTGCTCAGGTCCCAAACAAGGAATACAAAGAGAGTGATAATCCCTGTATCTGTTTCCCACAAGAAATACAATTAGTCACTTTTCTGACATCCGTAATTAACTGAGGCAAGAAAAACAAAAATATTCAACTTGGTTTCGGTCTGAAACTCAGAATACGACAATTTCAGAACACCGAACGGCACTTGCAAACGCTGCTTCTGCATCGGACCATGCGGCAAAAAAGACTGAGGATATGGCGTCGGTCATGCGCTTTTATACCCTGACGCTCTGATGTCAGATCTAGGCGCCCATGACCGACGTCAGCCTAATACTTTGGTATTCGGGCCGACCGAGGACAGCGGACTACCCATATGTAAGGACTGCAGCAATGTGAGATGAAGAACATCAGACCCCTTATATACACACACACACCCTCCCCCTAACTCCACTTTTGAATAAAGTGCATTTGGTACCCAGCTGGATATTTTTGTAAGTGCCTTTGTTGTCATTTTTTTTTTTTTTTTTTACTTTTCTTGGGCACTGAAATTCCTCAGCTTTTGGGTTCACAGCTGCATTGCTCCTACCACTGGACCACCAGTGGCAATGCCTACCCATGAAGGCAGTTACAAAATGATAGCGAGACTCTCCATTTTTGATGTTCTCTTTACTTGTGACCCCACCACTCAAGTTTATTGCCTAGTCCTCTCTATCACCAACTGCCCTCCCTCTGCTAATCTGCATTACTCTGTCTTGGGTGCCCCTGCTACCTTCCCCATACCCTTCATTCTGCCCACACCTTTCCTCTTAAAGAATTGAGTTGTCTTTCCTGAAAAGCCCTTCCTTCCCCACTCGATTCCATTACACCATTCATCCCCTCCCTGGTACATCTGTGTGTTCCTCTGCTTGCTCTTTCCCCATTTGTTACTGTCCCATATTTCCATTTCCTTCTCATTTATAATACATACGTGGTAGAAAAAATACAGTGTAGCCTTCGTCTGGGCTATCAGATGTGCCCTTGCTGCTACACAGCAGTGCATTTTTGCAACTGTGGAACTACATCACGGTGGGTATGCTACCGACAGAGAACTGGACCCAAGTCATGTGACCTGCAAATGGAGCGTTTGTTTGCATGACATATGATTCTTTCGCCAGCAAAGAACCTATTTATGCAGCTCCAAGCTCAGCATGTCCACCCTAAGTTGCTGCTACTACAAACAATCTAAACAAATTAATCATTGTTTAGCTTTTGTTCTTTAGCTGTATGAACTAAGTCCTTTTGTAACACGTGAAATGTAACTTGAAATGTAACTTGCAATTATTGTGGGGCTTTTCTCCCTGGGCCTCCACTGAAAATGGGCTCTTCTTGGCCAAGTGGACTTTACCAGTCATCAAACTTAAATAAAATAAAAATAAATAAAAACAGCTATATTGCACTACTAGATTAGCCTATTCATCTCAACATGGCAGGATTATCATCAATTTTTTCTGAATCCTGGTTATAGTGTGGGTTTTGCAATGTCTGACATTAACGGCTGTAGTCCTTTTCAAAGGAAAACTCCATATAAGGGCACTATTACACATGTATTATGCTGTACACAATGTGCACAGTATATTTCAAACATTAATATCATGTTTTACTGCTTTGGTGCTTTTTTAAATACTTGTTTTATTTTACTGCTACAATGTATGACTTGCACTGTGCTATTAACGTGACAATATGTTTCTTGAGTCTGAAAAACATCCAAGACGATCCTTGTTGCTCTACTTCAGTTAAATATGTTCTGGCAATGTCAAAGCAATGTGCACTGTAGAGTCCTTGTTTCTATGCAACTTTAAATTGTTAATGACAATGTGTAGATAAGACATTAACAAAGATACTGAAATAGCACCATTCCATTAACATACCCATAACCACGTCCCTTTTATTTTTACTTTGATATTTTCAGATTGGACAGTGTGTGCTTTGGATCAGAGCTGCACCTGGATATTACTACTGTGTCATTTGTAACTTGGGTAATTAAGATTGGAAGCAGACCTCTTTAAAACACTATTAAACATTACTTAATATTCTCTAGACACAATATTTTATCTAGTCATAATTATGGCTGCACATTTACTAAAAGATGGGCAGCAAAAATTAGCCACAAAATTAACCTTTCTAGATGCAGCAAAACAAAATGGCTTACTGTCACCCTCAGAGGAATGTACACAGACACTACAAAGTGTTGCATATAAGTGAACTCCTGCTGCACTCATTTCTCTGCATTCAGATCAAAGTGTACTAGTGTTTTAAAAGTTTTGTTCAAATTATTGCAAAGTTTTCTGTTTGTGTTTGTTACAAAAGACTTGTAATGTCTTGCCATTGAAACTGAAGCAGTTTATCTATTGTAGTGTAGATAAGACATTAACAAAGATACTGTAATAGCACCATTCCATTAACATATTACTGATAAAGAATGGCCAAACAACTAGCTAAAGTATGTATGTCTTTCGGCTTTTTCCCGGTTAGGGGTCGCCCACAGTGGAACTCAGGTCTGCTCATGACTGGCAGTGGATTTTACAGTGCCGAGTTGCCAGCCCGACGCTCAACCTTCAACAAAGGCACGCCCATTCACGCTCGCACCTACCTGCATGCCTTTAACATCACTCGACCGGGGGGGGGAGGATGCAAAAAATGATCCAGACAGAGGTGCTATAGCAACAGAGTGCATGACAAGCAAGCTGCTCATGTTTAATGCAGAATTATGATTAAGGCAGTGTGATGGCATACACCAGACTGCTGTAGCTATCACTTTCCAGAAAACAGGCCTCATTCCATCTGAACCAGGAATTCTTGGACTTTTTCCTAATGATCTAAATTCTACAATCAGCTCTAACAGTATGTTTTAAAATTCTACGACCCTCACTATGAAATAATACTTCCGTAAATCAGCCTGGATTTGCTCGCCTTCTTGCTGTTAATTACCATTATCTGCTCTCTATCTCCATTATTCCCACCTGGCAGAGATAATGTGGTGTATGTCCATAAGCATAGCCTACTTTCTCTTCTGACTTCCAGCGTGTAAATACCACAAGACCCTGGAATTTTCTCTCATACTACCCCATCCCTCCATTACCCTAACCACACTGCTAACGTTCCACTGCATGTTTTTATCAGCTAACGTCTTCTTCCTTGTCACACTGTTATAAGTTGACACAACTCCTGTTTTACCATCATGTACAGACAAAATTCTGCTGATATCCTTCACATCCCAAACCTAATAAGGATTAAACCCTCCATATTATTCCTTTCCTCTACTCATTCTAAGGAAAATTCTACTAGCATGCACATTTTTAAGGAGACTAGAACAACAATGCATGCAAGCTGTAGTAGTTCTTAGTGGATAAAACCAGTAGTTACTGCACCAATTTGAGAGCCATACGTGAGCAGGAAGGAACCTGTTCTGGTACAGTAGAATGTCTAATGGATATGCTAAACAGGGCAGGTAGCAGCATACTACCTGTAACTGACTTACCCCACATTATGTTATACTCTGCTTATGGTTTCCAGTAGGTTTCCTGCCCACCTTATCATTTTGGATTCCACTACCATACCTTTCAATTTATCCACGTCTCCTCAGAGCCACTGTGGCAATAGCCTTAGGCTCATACATAGTTACTACCCATCTGATCGAGGAGCCTATGTCCAGTTTCCCAACAGGCCCTGAGCATCGTCTGGTTGAGTGACTTGCTTAGATTTAGACAGGAGGCAAATAAAGGCTGGTGGAATCAAACCCTGGATTACAAGCAGCAAGTCATTAACAGCTTATAGACTTGATCCTCTGTGCTTGGCAATTAGCACAAAGGACTGATGAAACTCACATATACCATTAATCTAACCACTCTGCAGTAATCCAACCACAGAACAAGGCAGGACTTCTGCCACGTAGGACAATACTGTTGTACACGAATAGAGCAATTAGAATTCAAGCACTCCAGCAGACTACTCCACATCACCTCCTCCAGAAGATTCTCTGTGGCAGAAGCAAGGCTAACAGAAATACTAGAAATTCAAAGTCACTTTTTCTGGATCATTAGACTGACTTTAGGTAAAATATAGTCATGCTCCTCAAGTTTGGCTGTATCTCTCTCACTTCTATAGAGATAGGGCACTGTTTGATTAGTGTTAACCAGGCACTACTAATTACCTCTTTTAGCATCCACAATGTAGTATTTGTGAACTGACATAATTCTCAAAGAACATTCCTTCTCACAGGAGCATGTGCATTTAAATGAAAGCTTTTACACACATCCAAATATTACTTCAGATCATACACTGATAACTAACAAAAATGCAGGACAGTGACATAAAAATGAGACACCAGTGCTTTCCCACCTATCTGTTAGAAGGGAAGGAACGGGTAGTGGAAATTATTCAAGAGTTAACAGGGAAGGCAAAAATGTCTTCGAAAGGGATATCTAGCCAGTGGGATAAAATGAAAATAGAGTTTAGTTACAGGGTATAAGTAAAAGAGAAATATGGTTAAGAAGTAATCTGAATTATATAAGGGGGCTGGCAAAGGTTAAAGTGTTGCAGAATAAGTGGAATCTCGCAGAATATGAAAAGAAACAACTGCAGAGTGCTAAACTGAAAATAATGGAGTATTTGGATAATATGCACAAATTTAGAAAGATTGCTGTTAAGGAACTATTTCTGGCAACTCAAGAGCAAAAACTTTTAGCACAATGACTTTGGTAACAAAGTTAAAATGTCTGTCACCAAGCATAAAGCACCTATAAAAAAACAGATTCTGAAGACGTTTTAGAGATACTTCAGAAACTTGATGAAAATCTGTATAAAGCAGAGAAATGCAGAAGTCAAGAAAGAGTGCAAATGGAAACATTTTCAGAAGACTTAATTATGCCAAAATTAGGAAGATGAGGTTAAGGTCGAAGGAGCCGACATAAAATAGTGATGTATAATCAATCATCACAAAAGTCTCCAGGAACAGATGGTATTCCTGTGGAAATCTGGAAGCTAGAAAGTGATAAAGATCTGGAAGATTTTGTTTTAATAGTATTTAAAAAGAGGGGAAGCACCAGCATCTTGCATAAAACTATGGGTGCTGTACTACCCAAAGAGGTAAAGCCATGTCAGACCCAGCTTCATTCAGACCCATTTCAATTTTAAACAATCACTATAATGTTTGTATGTCTCTACTAGCTAAAAGAATAACAAGGGTGTTGCTAGAACTGATAAATATGGATCAATGTGGTTTTACAGAGGGGGGGGGGCACATTTGACAACAATAATGGAACACTGATTATCCAAAGAGAAACAGAATGTTGGAAAATACTATTGCAATTGGTGCATCATGACGCAGAGAATGCATTCAACAGAGTAAGCTGGGATTTTATGAGTAGGGAATAGAAATCTTTGCACTTCCTGAAACAATAAGGTTAACTGGGAAAATATATGAAGGGTCAGAGGCAAGAATTAAAGTATGTGCTCCTCCTTGATAAGTTGGGTTTGAAGACAGGAACCAGGCAGGTTGCCCCCCTTTCCCTTTGTTATTTGCTTATATTTAGAGTCACTGGCAAAGAAAATAAGGGACTCGGAAATTCAGTGATATAGCTGGTATTGTAAACAGTAAAGGTTGGCTTTATTTGCAAATGATACAATTTTGTATTTGATAAATCCAGAAAAGGACATCTTAGAGTTGAGACCATACCTCTCAACCAGGAATCATCAAAAATCTGGAAAAAGGCCCATGAAAAATAGGTAAAAATCTGCACGCTGATTAACAAAATTTGCATACATAATTATATAACCCCACCAATTCAATGGAATTGTGGGATACCAACTTTCTAACACAAACCGAAGAACAGACAACCAAAATAGGGCCCCAGAGACCCCCTTTCAATGTCCCATTATTTGACTATTTCGCCCCATTTACCATAAACACTGTAATCTGCACACTGTTTTACTTCTACAATGATTATTTGGATTTGATTTAAAACTTTTATTTTACATTTTATAGAACATACACTAATAGACATCTGCTAAACAAAGCAATACAGTCTCGCAATGAAAACAGACTTGGCATTAAAACTTCTCTGCCTTGAAACTCGTATTCATTGAAACAAAATTGAAACCCACATTCAAAGAAAATGCATCTGGGCAGTGGTTCATGAAGATTACCTTTGGGCTGTTTTCAAATCATAGGTCCCTTGCACACGAAACTTACATGTGCTCTTTGATGCACTTTCCTGATTGTATTAAATTATATTCCTTGGATAATACAACACACTTGTTAGTGTGTGTTTTAAATTTATTGTTTTCAACATTTCTCCAGTAAGCAATGAAACAAAATGCATGAACCAATAATGACAAAACTGCCCAATTCAGAACATTTACATCATAAAAGTCTACTCAAACTTCTACAATTCACCAGTATCAGTAAATATGCACTCTCTGCAGACGTAAAAGTCATCTTAATAATTCCACATTTAAGAGATCTGCAACTAATGAAGAGGTTGCTGCTAGCAAACAACTTTATATTTCATTGTTTCATCTGCAAGTAAAGTGCCTGCTACCCTTGAAGAATAAATTGCCTATGTTACATTAAAAAAAAAAAAATGATAAGCTAGTAATACTTCAATAGGGACTGGATGGTAACTAATAACAGGTTCATAGTTACTATGCATCTCCGCCAAAGAAGGACATTCTCAGGACTGCAGCATCCACCTCCTTTTAAAAGTACAACACTACAGTATCAACAATCCATTTAAATACTTTGGGAGTAGAATCCACAGCATTCTGCAGCAAAAGCAAGTATACTACCTGTTGTGCTACTAACAATGTAAGTAGACTTTGCATAAGCAGCACTAAACTGTGGAGCACAAGAAATCAGGAAAAAGACAAAATGTATTGCAAGGGAAGACAAAGGTCCAAAACTGGGGACACATTTTAAACATTGCTTGTATAATCTTAGGAAGTTGCTAGAATAAAATGCTGTGTTACCATGTGTTTCCTGAAAGACAGGAAGACTGAAACTAAAATGGCTATCATTATTTAGTGAATTCAGTTCTCACTGATTTGCCAGAAAACTACAAATTTTATTTTTATTTAACATTTGTTTACCAGGAAAGTTCAACTTGGAGCAAAGACAATTTTCAGCAGAGGCTCCAGACACATGCCTTTGTATCATGGGAGGCACCCAGAGAAAACCCACACAAACACAGGGAGGACATGCAGACTTCACACAGCAGGCACTTCACCCAAGAATCAAACGGGAGAACCTCTTTCTGGGAGGCAACAACACTACCACTGTACCACTACACCATCTGAATTTTAAGAGGAATAGACCAAAGGTATGAACCAAACATTCAAGACATTCTGTGAAAATTTGTACAATTGGGAGCTACAACTCCTTCACTCAGAAGTGGTGGCATGGGTAGAGAAACTCAGGCTCTTGCGCCTTGTACCAAAGGTACAGGGTTTGAGCCTGAATAACCCTAACCACCAGGTATACCTACGTGGGGCATTTTATGCACATGCACACACACACATACATACACGCACGCACACCCACCCACCCCTTACTTCCACTATATGCAAAGCTTGTGACCGGTATGCTTGCGGCAGGAAAAAAAGAACTGTACTGCAGCTTGTAAGAACCTGAACACTTCGCAGTTTACAAAAGAACACACTTAAAACTAGCACGACCATCAATAAACGTGAAACACGTCAAATGCTCAACTAGTGCAACCATCATCAGAGCTCCTAAGCTAAAGTGTTGAGGTTTTTTATTTTAATTGTCCTCCTTACCTGGAGAGGCTGTGGAAATGCAAGCATGGCTCACACGCTACTTTTACTGCTGCAGTGCTGGCTGAAACAAAGTACAGTGAATCTCTCAAGCCCTAAGTCAATTCCGACAGGCTGGCAGGCTGCTGGCATCATCGAGCACACCTCTGCATATGATGACTTCAGCCCAAAAAGCTGGGAAAAAATCATTAAAAAAAGCCTGGAAATTAAGTGGTGCCACTCGGGAATCGTGGTACCCCATTATTTGGACCTCAAAACTGGTAAAAAAAAATGAGAAATTCAGTACAGTTGAGAGGTGTGGTTGAGACAGTTTCAAGTCTTTCTGTGATATAAAGCTAATGAAGATAAAAAAAAAAAAAGAAACTATAGTCAAAAACAATGTACTCACACCTTGGTTCAGCAACACCCATATGAAGTATTTAATAGCATGGATTAAAAAGGTTTCTGTTATGCAGCTAAGGATATGAAAGAAGAGACCAAAAAAAAAAAATACAAAAACTGAGAAATTGAACATTTTTATTTATGTATATGGACAAAAAGAAACAAGGACTGAAAATGTTTTAGTCCCTTTAGTTTTATATACAGGTCATGCTTATTTTTATCAACCAGAAGGGAAGTTGCAGACAATAATTAAAGAATTGAAGAAATGTATCTGGGAGGGGAAGAGGGCCTTAGTGAAGTGGAATAAACTGATCCTCCCAATAAGACTAGGTGATTTAGGATAACTTGATTTGAAGGGATATTTTAGAGCTACACATCTAAGGCTCATATACATAACACAAGTAGACAGTTACAATTCAAAGTGGAAAAGGATGACAATGAAGTGTGTGTGGCGGGGTTTCAAGAAAAAAGGAGAAAGAGGGATTTCGGATTTAGATCCTTAAGAACAACGACCACTACCAAGCTTTTCACACTCTCCCATTCAGGCATAGTGGAAAAGCTAAATAAAATGGAATAAACCCCTATGTCACCCAATGGATTGCCAACTGGTTCACAGATAGGATGCAGGAAATCAAAATAGGGGAAGTTACCTCCACAAAGAGAGCAGTCACCAGTGGCGTTCCCCAAGGATCTGTGCTAGTGGTTCCCCTTCAAACCATCGAACTTTTAAAACATCGAAGTTCAGATCATCAAGACCAGAACATCGAGTTTTAAAACATCGAAGGTTTGAAGGGGAAGAAAAAGGTAAGCGTAGGTGGGAGAATGTTTGTGTTTTTGCAGGGCACCAAGGTGCCCTGCATACTGTGTGTCTGTGCCATCTGTGTGATGGCACTACAGATAGGGTACGGAAAATCTCATGTTTAGCGCTTCTGCATACAGTGATAAACGGGAGATTTCCCTTTACTCCACTACAGTGCATTCTTGGAGTTAGAATATTAAAGTAGGGGGATGTGAGGGGTCCAGGGGGGCAAAGCCCCCCTGCATACAATTGTTAAAATGTATTTTTCTTTTTTGGTTACACTTGTAACCTTCGATGTTTCAAAATTCGATGTTTTGGTCTCGATGATCAGAATTTCTATGTTTTGAAATTTTGATGGTTGGAAGTGGAACCGTGCTAGGACATCTCCTGTTTGGCATCCACTTCTCTTCAATAAATGCTAATACGAAAGGGCTCTGGCTAACTAAATGTGTAGATGATTGCAAGCTAGTAGCAGTCACTGAATCCTCAAATGACTTAGTCATCCTGCAGGAAGACTTGTCCCAAATAAATAACTGGTGCCAAACTCATGGACTACAATTAAATGCCAAAAGCGTGTTGTTATATCCTTTGGGATACAGAGATACATTAGTAAAAGGATACAAGGCCTAAACAATATGTCCTACATGAACTGACGCAAAGTACTGCCACCATATCTGGTATACTACAGACTGTTGAGAGGTGCCTGTGTCTGGCTTACAATGCATCCTCTGACCTAATACTGACAGATTTACTACATTAGCAAATCAAATGGCATCAGAAATACTTGGTCTAGGGATATAATCCTCTTCAGTCTGCCCTAGACTCCTCACAACACAGCCCCAAACAATTCTGGTCTTCCATAAACTCCAACCTCCACCCAAGTTAAAGTCAGTACCCCTCCTCCTAACATCCCTCACCCCTCAGAAAATATTGTTACCTCATTCAACACACACTTCACCCAAACCATACTATCACTAGCTAAACAACACAACCCCCTCCCCCCCAACCCACAGCTTCAACTAGTAATCTCCCCACTGCCTTCTCTTTTTCTCCTGTACCTACCTCCAACATAAAAAAACTCTTAACTAAACTTAAGCCCACCAAATTAGCAGCAGACAACCTCCCAAGTGAATACCTACAAATTGCAGCTGATGCTCTGGCCTACCCAGTATCCATCTTGATTAACCGATCTCTGTCAGAAAGTTACGTTCCCACACTGTGGAAAGTATCACATATAATTCCCCTCCACAAATGCGGACCCTCCACAGAACTAACCAATTACTGCCCCATAGCTATTCTCTCTCCACTCTCCAAAATACTAGAGAGATGCATACACTCTCAGGTCTCAGACTACCTCCTTACTAACAACCTCCTTTCCAGTACTCAGCATGGTTTCCGACCAAACCATAGCACCACCACTGCCTTACTCTCCTTTACTAACACTATCCTTCAGCATAAAAACAATGGCTTTCTCTCCTCTGCTACTTTCCTAGACCTATCTAAAGCATTTGACATGGTCCCACACAAACAACTTATCTCTGTCCTCAATAACCTATTCTTCTGACAATCGGTCACCAACTGGTTTCAGAGTTACCTGTCTGACCGCAAACAATCCATTGTATGGCAGAATGACATATCTCCCCAACTACCTGTCTCCTTAGGGGTTCCCCAAGGATCCATCCTTGGAACCCTACTCTTGTCTGTTTACACCAATAATCTAGCCTCTGCCACCAAACATGGCACACACATACAATACGCAGATCACTCAACCATCATCTGCTCAGCCCAGTCCCTACCAAAACTGCAAAAAGTCACACAGGAAGCCTTTTCCTCTGTTGAAACATAGTTATCCAATGCCCGATTAATACTCAACCCAAACAAAACTAAACTACTCATCTTCCAACCCACCAAACATACTCAAAACAACTCTCACTTTAACATCACGGCAAAAGATAACACCACTATATACCCAACTGAACACACCAAATTGCTAGGAATGGAAATAGACAAACTAAAATTTGACATTCACATATCCATGACTATAAAAAAAGTCCACAAAAAACTAGGAGCGTTATACAGAAATAAGCAATTTCTCACCAAAGCAGCAAAGATTTCAATAGCAAATTCCCACCTTATCTCCACCCTACTTTATGCCTCTCCAATATATACCAACCTAAGGCAATGTGATCTAAACAAGCTAGAGACCTGCTACAACAAAATCGCCAAATTCGCCACAGGGGCATCCTACCGTAGTCACCACTGTCTCTTACTTGCTGAACTGGGCTGGCTTGAACTCCTCCACCTCCTTCAGTGGTATCAACTCTCACTCACCCACAAACTAGTAAACCATCCACTAAATGTCCCATCCCTCCAGAATCTACTCCAACCCTATCGCACCACCAGACCACTGAGATCCAGCAGCAAAAATCATTTGCAGATCACTAAAGCCAATAACTCTGCTGGTGAAGCACTATTCTCTTGCGCCATAGCCAAATTATGGAACTCACTCCCACCCACAATTACCTCCGTACCATCATGCACCCACTTCAAAACTTTACTAAAAGTGCAACTAAAAACATGCTGGCTATGCCCTTGCAACTCCCACTCTAATATCATCCACCCAATCCAACCACTACCTTTCTTTCCACTCCACTAACTACCTTGATTATAGCAAGCTCAGATGCTCATAAGCCAGTACTTATTATACAGCACAAACTTCTTCTTCTTGTAACATTTGTTAATGTCTGGTATGCACTTCACAGATAAATATTCTAGTTGTCTACTGATGTACTATGTTCTTCATCTGTAAATATGTTGTAAGTAATTGCTATGTAAATTGTTAATCACTATGTAATCCAATGTAAATACTGTCTGTTTATTTTAACTGTGGTGCTTTTCTCCACGGGCCTCCGCTGAAAATGGACCTACGTCCAGTCGGACACTCTCGGTCAGCAAATTTAAATAAATAAAATAAATAAATAAATTCTGCAACATCAACAGAACAGTTTGGAGGTGCAGGTTTATTTAACAGACAGCTCTGGAACAAATTCCCTATGATGTAAAGCAAAGCTCATACTTGTCCATATTTAAATGCAACTTGGATCTATGGATGGGAAACAAAGTTTACCTCAGGACTTTACTACTAATAGAGAGAGGCAGCTCTTAAATGTTTTAACCCATGCATGGATCCCCTTAAATTATCTACAGTATGATCCCAGTTATTCTCACTAGGGTTAATGCATTATTATTGACCACAGGATGGGCAAGGCCAATCTAACTCCAAATTGTACAGGTTCATTTAAGCACCAAAAGGGAGAAAGGCTAGACTTAAAATGGCTCACAATAGCAGCTAGCCTAGTACTTACCTATGAACCTATGAATATTACATTCATAAAGTTTCAGAATAAGAACTAAGCCAACAAAGAAATGAAGAAAGGAGGTTCTGCCAAAAGGAATGACTGCAAGTAGAACAACAGAAAATAGGCAAGAGGGGAGGGAAACTACTGGAGAAAACTAGAAAAGAAAGCAAGGTATTGGAAGCAAATAACTAGAGAAAGACAACAGAGCTGGATGAACCAAAACGAAGTTTGGATTGCAGTTTAGAGAATGACCTCCTTACCAGGGACCGATTAGGGAAACAGAAAAAGACAGTGATCTAAATGAAAGACCTTTTCTGGTAAAGTTTTTAGTTGAATCTAGAACAGAAGCTGATGTTAAAAATTGGATAATTAATAAGGCATATAAAATACTTCATGATAACTACAAAAATCAATCATAGGAGGTTCTAAAAAATTTGGGGAGACTGGAAAAACAATTTATAAGAGAACAATGGTGATGAAATATGCATGGGTCCCAAGTATGAAACTAAGTCCAGAAGGTTTAAACTTTTGCTTGGAAGTGTTTGCATATGTATTTTTATACCCTAACCAGATTTCAAAGAATATTCCCTCAAGTGGATAACAGACGGTGGTGTGATGGGGAAGAAAGAGTTAACTCGGAAAACGTTTTTTGAGAATGTAGTGAGTTGGCTTATTTTAAAAATGCCTACAGAGTACTCAGTCAGAAATATTGGGGGAGCAAATGGCTGTAACTAAGGAAATGATTCTTTGAACTGGGACACAGGATCTGAACTGCCTACACATACTTATTAAATCTAATTCTATTGGCTGCCAAAAAAAAAAATAACTACTAGGAAATGGAAATCAAAATCTACACCAACTGTATTTGAAGTACTGAATGTTGTATAATAAATAACTGAACTGGATGTTGGATATTTAGAAAAGGGATGGAGCAAATTACATAGAAATAAATGGAATTTGTGAGAATAATGCATGCAAAACAATGATCAGGAGGAGAATCAGGGTTTAAGGCAAAGCAGGAATTAAGCAATTTATGTAATATTGGAATTGTCAGTAGTTATAAATTCATTTTATTTTTATTTTATTTTACATTGTTTTACTGGGAAATTCCAACTGGGAACGAAGGTCATTTTTGAATGAAGACCCCGGAAGCAAAGCTCCACTACAGTTTACAGTAAATTACACGATTAAAAAAGTACAGTTTTGTACCTACCATAAATATAGATGTTCGAGTGTATACACTGCTGCAGTCATTACACTTGGGTTATCTTGCCGTCAGGCGGTTCCCCAGTCGGCCTGAGTTTCAAAGTCTTGGTCCGGCATTGGTTGCTGTCTCCTCCTCCCTGACGTCAGTGCGCCAGGGGTATATAAGATGCAGCCGACGCCATTTTCTTCAGTTTTTCTTGCCTCAGATGTCAGGTGCCTCTATATAGGTAGGCAATTCCAATTGCTAATAAAACATACATAAGGAAAGCAAAAAACAACTTACAGCTACCAGCAAGTACTCCCCATAGGTAGTAAAGGGTAGAAGACATAGGTACGTACCAGCCAGTAAGAGGGGAAGGAGAGAGGGTAACCTGAACTGCAGCAGTGTATACACTCGAACATCTACATTTATGGTAGGTACAAAACTGTACTATGTTCGTCGTGTTACTCTGCTGCAGTCATTACACTTGGGTAGAATCCCAAAGCTGAGGAAAGGTGGCTGGTTCTATAAGGCATTAGGGGTGGCTATAAGGCCCTGCAGTGGCGAAGCCAGCTCTGGACTTAGAGTATAGAGGCAGATGGTAATGCTTGGTGAAGGTATGTACAGAACGCCAAGTTGCTGCTTCCAAAATATCCTTGGTAGGTACTCCCCTGAGGTAGGCAGTTGAAGTGGCTGCTGCCCTGGTGGAGTGAGATCTAATGCTGCTAGGTACAGGTTTTCCATGGTATGTGTAGCAGAAATGTATACAATGTACTATCCATTTTGAAATAGTCTGTTTTGAAATGGCTTTTCCCTGTGCTCCTGGCAGCATATGCTACCAATAACTGCTCAGATTTTCTGAAAGCTTTGGTTTTGTCCAAGTAGAAGCGTAACTGCCTGTGAATGTCCAAAGAGTGCAGTAGTCTCTCCCCTTTATTCTGTGGTTTAGGATAAAAAGTTGGCAGGTGACTAGTTTGGTTTAGAGCCACACTGGATACCACCTTTGGCATAAACGTAGGGTTAATTCTTAAAGACACCCTGTCCTGGTGGAAAATGAGGAAAGGTTCCACTGCCATTAGTGCCTGTAATTCTGAAACTCTTCATGCTGATGTTATTGCCAGGAGCACAGCAGTTTTCCAAGAGATATATTTTAATTCTGCTGTGTTAGCTAACTCAAAAGGAGGTAAAGTTAGTTTTCCCAAAACAAAGTTAAGGTCCCAAGTTGGAGTGGGTGCTCTACGGGGCGGTCTTATGTTTTTAGCCCCTCTGAGGTACTGTTTTAACAGAAGATTAGAGAAAATTGGTAGATCCGTGTTGTAATGAGCAGAGATGGCAGAGGCGTGGATCTTGATGGATGAGAAGGAGAGGCCTTTGTCCAGCATCTCAGTTAAGTATTGTAGAATCTGAGGAATGTTTGGGACAAGAGGGTCAAGGCTGTGAGCTTGGTTCCAGGCACAGAATCTCTTCCATTTATCCAACTAGGCTTTCCTGGTACTAGGCCTTCTGGCCTCCAGAATGACATCCATAACAGCTTTGGAGAGAGGCACTGCTTGCTTGACTAAGGAATCTTCCATGCAGCTAGGTTTAAGTTCTTTAGCTGGCTGTGTAGTATTTGATTATTGTACTGAGTCAGCAGTTGTGGGATTTGAGGCAAAATCCAGGGTGGTTCTTGTGCTAAGCTCCTTAAGATTGGGTACCAGTGCTGGCGTGGCCAGTCTGGTGCAATCAGGATCATCTTTGGCTCTTCTTGCCTGGCTTTTATGAGTAACTTTGGCAGGAGAGGTAGTGGTGGGAAAGCGTATACTTGTAGGTTCTCCCAGCTGAATGAGAGGGCGTCCACTTTCCATGCTTGCGGATGCTAACTCCTTGTGCAGAATTTTTGTAGCTGGCAGTTTATTGGGGATGCAAACAGATCTATATCCGGGCTCCACCATTTCTGTGTTATCATTCTGAATATTTGTGGATTCAATTCCCATTCGTGGGGATCCATGATGCTTCTGCTCAAGTCGTCTGCCAGTGTGTTTTTCTCTCCTGGCAGGAATTGTGCTTGCAGATGAACTTGAAGGTTTATAGCTGTGTTCCACAAGGTCGTGGCTTGTCTGCATAGGGGGTAGCAGTGAGTGCCCCCTTGCTTGTTTATGTACCACATAACTGTGGTGTTGTCTTTATCAGTAGTTGTTCTGGACGCAGCAGATCCTTGAAAGCTATAAAGGCATTTTGTACAGCTAACATCTCTTTTTGATTGATGTGAAGATGCCTTTGTTCTGCGGGCCACGTGCCCTAAATATATTTGCCTGCCATGTGTGCTCCCCAGGCGTAATCCGATGCATCTGTTGTCAGTGTTTGCCTGGCTGTGGGTTGTGTAAAAGGCTGTCCCTTGTTGACGTGACAAGTTTGAGCCCACCATTGAAACTCCTGTTGAAGGCAAGGGATTAGTGGTATAACTGTTTCCAAACTTTGACAGTGTTGAGACCATACATTCTTTAGGTACCATTGTAGTTTCCTCATATGCAGTTTGGCATATGGAATTAGTAGTATGCAGGATGCCATGTAACCCAAGGCCTGCAGAATTTTTCTTGCAGGGAGCTGGGTCTTTGTTGTCATCAACTGAAAGTATTGAGTCAGTTGTCCTTGCTTGTCTGGCGTGAGACAAGCCATCTGGGCCGTTGTGTTCAAGCTGGCACCCAGGAATATAATCTCTTGTGAGGGCACTAGTTTTGATTTCTTTTCGTTTACTGTGTACCCCAGGCAACTTAATAACTTTTTTACAACGCCAGATGCTTTAAAAGAATGTCCTTACTCTTTGCTTGAATCAGGCAGTCGTCCAGGTGCGGATAAATTTGAATTCCTTTCTGTCTGCAAAATGCAATTACTGATGCCAGGCACTTTGTGAAGACCCTGGGCACAGTAGATAAGCTAATGGACAGTGCAGAGAATTAGTAGTGCATTGAACCAGCTATGAATCTGAGGTATCTTCTGCAGTTTTGTCTGATAGGGACATGCAGGTATGGCTCCTTGAGGTCCAAAGTCACGAGCCAAGCTTTCTTGCCCAGCATGGG
Source organism: Protopterus annectens (assembly GCF_019279795.1). Taxonomy (NCBI): domain Eukaryota; kingdom Metazoa; phylum Chordata; order Ceratodontiformes; family Protopteridae; genus Protopterus; species Protopterus annectens. The sequence goes on from NC_056733.1 coordinate 1,102,152,574, forward strand.
AAGAAGCTGCTGTAATGTCAACATTTTGAATTTCAGAACATCCAGGTAAGTGTTTAGAGATGAAAGATCCAGAATGGGCCTCCAGGCTTTGTCCTTTCTGGGTACCAGAAAGAGTCTTGAGTCAAATCCTTGTCCTTGCTCCTGTGATGGTACCTTTTGAATAGCTCTCATATCCATGAGTGCTGTAATTTGTTTTTGAGCCTCTGCCCATTGATTTGGTGGCAGATTTGGCATTCCTTTAAACCTTGGCAAAGTGTGAAAGTGGAACCTGTAACCTTGAAATACAATGTTGAGAACCCATTTGTCCTTGGTGATCATTTGCCAATTGTGGTAGAAGAGTGCCAGTTTTCCTCCCAAGGGGGCTGCCAAGAGGGATTTGTTTGGCAGCTGTAGTGGGAAGTCATTGGAGCTGTTTTTTATATGGTTGGGGCCGGGTCTTCCCCTTCTTTCTGGCCTGATGCAACCCATTGTCGAGGCCTATAAGGACCTTGTGTGTGACCTCTACCTCTTGGACGTCTGTATCTTCCCCTTTGAGGTCTGTCTGTAATTGGAAAGGACCAATTCTTAGTTGGTCAATTTCTGCTAAATCTAGGAGGCTGAACCTGTAAGAAATCCTTCACCGTTTGCATAGCTTTTGCCTTATCCTCCATTTTCTTTAATACCTCTTCTGACTTAACTCCAAATAACACATCCTGTTGCAAAGGTGCACCAAATAATTTTGCTTTAACATGATCTGGTAACGTATGTTCTTTTAGCAGGAGGCCTCTAGCGAATCAAAACCGCATTGCAAAGTATGCTTTCCCACTTGTTCAGCTGCATGCAATAAATCCTGCATTTCTTTAAAATTAGGAGGATCTGATTCTGGAAGTATTTTCTGTTTTAACTGAGACAGTAAAAATTGCTGATATTTTAGCATGTGAAACTGGCAGTTTAAGGCTGTCATTGCTAAAGTTGCAGACGTATATACTTTCTTTCCCCATCTGTCTAATGCTCTGGAATCTCTATCAGAGGGAACTGGATTCTTGGCTGATGAGGCCTTAACTCCTTTGGGTCCCTGAGAAATAGTTTCAGGGTCAGCTACAGGGCTTTTATACAGAAAGTTATGTGAGTCAGGGACTCTGTAGTATCTGTCAGGTTTAACAGGGGCTGGAGGTAAGGAATCTGGATTCAGTATACACATCATCCGCAATATCTAACACTGGCGGAATAGCAAGGGGTCTGTGTTGAGGTAGTAAAAGGAAGTCTCTGAGCCTTTTCTTGGATTCTGAGTAATCATGGCCTACTCAGTGGAAATGGTCCCTCATGGTATGTAGGGTTTCCCCAAAGGAGTAGTCCTCAGGCGGTGAGGCTGATGGAATTGATTCCTCAGCATCAGAATCCTCATAAGGGGGTAAAGAGTATCCTAGGTCTGGGGATGAATCAGAAGAGATGGACACCTGGTTAGATGAGTCATAGTCTGCATCCTGTCTAGGCCTTTTATCAGGAGGGGGATGAGACCCCCTGATCAGAGTGATTAGGTCTTCGGCCATTTTGAGCATTCGTTTCTTAGGCATGGAGGCCTGTCCTGGAGAATGCTGTATTTGTTTCTTTGATTTTAAAGGAGGCTTAGACTTAGCTGAGGGTTTAATGCTTAACTGAGTAGGTCTGAAGACACCCTCTGAAGCTGTGGGTTGCTCAGCTACTCCGGATCCCTCTGAAAGGATAGTCTCGGTAGGCTGAATAACTTGTGCGTCCGAAGGCCCAACCATCTCCATGTGGGAGTCAGAGGTGGCCTGTGGTTCTCCAGAAGCGGTCGACAGAGGCTGCGAAGGCGCCTCACTGAAAACCGGAGAACCGGTGACTGGCCTAGAAGAGGCTTCGTCAGCTTTAGGCCTCAGATGCCTATCCTTGTCTTTGCGCTTTTTGTGTATTCCGGTCGTTGGAAGTTCCGATGGCATGGTATAAATGAATTTTCTACCAAAATAATGTCGGGCAAAATCAAACCGACATTTAATAGTGCGCTTGTTAAACCTAGCACAAAACCGACAACCAGTGACGTCGTGGTCTGGGCCTAGGCATGGGATACAATATGAATGGAAATTCTTATGAGTTATTTGCTTCCCACAAGAAATACAATTATTAACTTTTACTGACATTGGTCTGAGGCAAGAAAAAGTTTCCCCAACGGGGTACTTAGCTTTGTAGAAGACTTCGGTTCTGGATTCGGAATAAAAATCTCAGGAGATGGCCGACTGGCACTTGCGAACTGCTTTTGCTTCGGGCACCACGCGGCAAGAAAGACTGAAGAAAATGGCGTCGGCTGCATCTTATATACCCCTGTCGCACTGACGTCAGGGAGGAGGTGACAGCAACCGACGCCGGGCCAAGACTTTGGAACTCAGGCGGGCTGGGGGACCGCCTGACGGCAGGATAACCCAAGTGTAATGACTGCAGCAGTGTAACACAATGAACATCAAGAAAAATATGAACAAATTTACAGCACTAATATTATTTACAAGAATGTACAGTAATTTATACAATACATGGGCGTACGAGTACAAACATTGTATATGTGTGCGTGTGTGTGTAGATATATATATATATACATACACACACACACACACACACAATGGATATACAAAGTTTACACACCCCTGTTAAAATGCCAGCTTTTTGTGATATAAAAAAATGAGACCACAATAAATAATTTCAAAACTTTTCCCACCTTTAATGTGACCTATAACCTGTAGAATTCAATTGAAAAACAAACAAATCTGTTAGGGGAAAAATATAAAAAACGTACAATACGCTGGTTGCATATGCGTGCACATCCTTAAACTAATACTTTGTTGTGTGTCCACATCCTTAAACTCATACTTAGTTGAAGCAACTTTTGATTAAATTACAGCATTCAGTCTTCTTGGGTACACACATGCCATCAATTAAAGAGACTCTGATTAACCCCAAATAAAGTTCAGCTGTCCTAGTTGGATTTTCCTGACATTTACTCAGTTGCCTGCTACAGCAAAAGCTATGGTTTGCAGAGATTACAAAGCATCAAAGGGATCTCATTGTTGAAAGGTATCAGTAGGAGAAAGGTATAACAAAAATTTCCAAAGCATTAGATATACTATGGAACACAGTGAAGACAGTCATCAAAAAGTGGAGAAAATATGGGACAACAACAACGTTGCAAATAACTGGACGTCCCTCCAAAACAGATGAAAACTTGTCAGGGAGGCTGCCAAGAGACCTACAGCAACACTGAAGGAGCTGCAGGAATTTCTGGCAAGTACTGGTTGTGTACTATATGTGACAACAATCTCCCATATTCTCCATATGTCTGGACTATGGGGTAGGGTTGCAAGACAGAAGCCTTTCATTACACAGAAAAACATCCAGGCCTGGCTATAATTTGCAAAACAATACATCAAGTCTCCCCAAAGCATGTGTGAAAATGTGTTATGGTCTGATGAGACCAAGGTTGAACTTTTTGGCCACAATTACAAAAGGTACATTTGGCGCAAAAACACTTTGCGTCACTAAAAGAACACCATCCCCAAGGTGAAGCATGGTGGTGGCAGTATCATGCTTTGAAGTTGCTTTTCTTCAGCTGGAACTGGGGATTTAGTCAAGGTGGAGGAAATTATGAACAGTTCCAAATACCAGTCACTTTTGGCCCAAAACTTTCAGCCGTCTGCTAGAAAGATGAAGACGAAGAGGATTTTCAACTTTCAACACGACAATCACCCTAAGCATATATCCAAAACAACAAAAGAATGGCTTCACCAGAAGAAAATGTAAGTGTCAGAATGGCCCAGCCAAATCCCAGACCTAAATCCAATAGAAAATATGTGGGGTGACCTGTAGAGGGCTGTGCACAAGAGATGCCCTCACAATCTGACAGATTTGGAGCACTTTTGCAAGGAAGAGTGGGCAAATATTGTCAAGTCAAGATGTGCCATGCTGATAGACTCCTACCCAAGAAGACTGAATGCTATAATTAAACCAAAACATGCTTCAACAAAGTATTAGCTTAAGAGTGTGCACACACAACAAAGTATTAGTTTAAGGGTGTGCACACTTATGCAACCAGTGTATTGTATGTTTTTTATTTTTTATATTTTTTCTCCTAACAGATTTGTTGCTCAATTGAATTGTACAGGTTATAGGTCACATTAAAGGTGGGAAAAGTTTTGAAATTATTTATTGTGGTCTCATTATTTATAGCACAAAAACTTGGCATTTTAACAGGGGTGTGTAAACTTTTTATATCCACTGTGTGTGTCTAATTATATATATATATATATATATATATATATATATTTCCCCTTTAGAATCTCAAATTGCTGAAAGCTCGAAATTCATAAGCTCGAGCCCAGAATCTCAAGTTTTCCAGCAACTCAAAATTCTAAAACGGATGTAAAAGACATGCAAACATGTCTTTACAATTTTTTTGCAGGGGGGCAAGCCCCCCTGCACCCCCCCTACTTAAATATACCAACTCCGAGATCGCACTACAATGGGGATGAGGGAAATCTCCCGTTCTGCTCTGTATACAGAAGCGCACAGCGGGAGAATTTCCGTTTCTCCGCTATAGTGTGGTCACGGAGCTGGTATATTTCAGCAGGGAGACTGCAGGGAAACTCGGCCCCCTGCATACATGTCATTAAACGTCTTTTTTTATTTTTTGTCGTCTCTCCTTCAGAAGTTCGAGTTACTGAAACTCGAAATTCTGGGCTCGAACTTATGAATGTCGAGCTTTCAGCAATTCGAGCTTGTGAAGGGGAACACTATATATATATATATATATATATATATATATATATATATATATATATATATATATATATATATATAATTCACTCAGATTAACAAAGAGGGCTTACAGTGAGAATCAGAGAAGAATTCAGTGTTAAGCAAAGAGAATTTACAGAGTATCACAGGGAGGAAGAATACAGGTTAGAGGGAGAGGTGTATCTGAAGGAAGGACAGGAGTTTATAATAGTTAAAAATAATTAAGTACAGTTAAGGAGGATTGGGGGGCAGTGTGATGGAAGGGGAGTGTAAAGGGGGATGGTGGGGTTTGGTCATTATTCTTGTGATTTGTTTATTTAATAATATGAAACAGTGGAAGGATGGAGAGAAAAGAAAACAAAACTGAGGGACTTAGCCCGGAGTGCTACATGAGCAAATCCAGTTTTTAGTAAGGTGATGTTTGAGTTGTTTCTTGAAGTTGGGTAGGTTAGTGGTTGTTACGATAGACTGAGGGAGGGAATTCCGCTGTTTGGTGATGTAATGTGAGTAAAGTGAATCACCAGCTTTGTTGTTGGATTTGGTAATATCCAGAAAGGATTTGTTTGATGAGTGGAGGGTTTGGGAGTTAATTTGCGAGTGGAGCATTTGTTGTAGGGCAGGGGTTTTGTATTTTGGTGAATGAGTTTGTGTGAACAGTGAGCTGGGTAAATGTTAGTTGTTGAGGAAGTTCCAGTCAGTTTAGTTGCTGTAATGACAGGCAATGATGAGATCCATACGGAGCATTTGTTGCAAAGTTTGCACTTTTATTGCAACAAGCTTCGAGTTTAGTTAAGTGGTAGTGATGAAAGATTTAAATCCATAGAGAGAGACTAGCTTTAACTGTAAGGTGGAGTTCAGGGAAGAGTTAAGAGAGGCATTGGGTGGCAGTAAAGAGTTACCAGATAGTTGGGCAGTCACAGCAGAGGTGGTTAAGGAAGACAGCTAGAAAGATGCTTGGTGTGACATCTGGACAAAGGAAGGAGGACAAGGAGACCTGGTGGTCGAATGAGGAAGTGCAGGAGAGTATACAGAGGAAGAGGTTGGTAAAGAAGAAGTGCAACTGTCAGAGAGATGAAGAAAGTAGTCAGGAATGCAAAGAGATGAGGTGTATGGTGAAGAGAGGGGTGGCGAAAGCCAAGGATAAAGCATATTGAGAATTGTATGAAAGGTTGGACACTAAGGAGGGAGAAAAGGACTTGTACCAATTGGCTAGACAGAGGGATTGAGCTGGGAAAGATGTGCAGCAGGTTTGGGTGATAAAGGATAACAAGGGAAACGTACTCACAAGCGAGGAGTGTGTGTTGAGCAGATGGAAAGAGTACTTTGAGGGGCTGAGGAATGAAGAGAATGAGAGAGAGAGAAGGTTGGATGATTTCGGGAAAGTGAATCAGGAAATGCAAGGAGGAAGTAACGACAGCTACGAAGAGGACGAAGAATGGAAAGGCTGTTGGTCCAGATGACATACCAATGAAAGCATGGAGGTGTTTAGGAGAGATGGCAGTGGGGTTTTTAAGCAGATTGCTCACCGAAATCATGCAAAGTGAGAGGATGCCTGATGAGTTGAGAAGTGTATTGGTACCAATTTTTAAGAATAAGTGTGATGTGCAGTGCTGTAGTAACTACAGAGGGCTAAAAATGATCAGCCACAGCATAAATTTATGGAAAAGAACAGAGGAAACTAGGTTAAGAAGGGAGGTGGTGATTAGTGAGCAGTGGTACGGTTTCATGCTAGAAATGAGCACTACAGTTACAATGTCTGCTCTGAGGGTGTTGACAGAGAAGTATAAAGAGGGTCAGAAGAAGCTGCATTATGTCTTTGTGGACTTAGAGAAAGCATATGACAGGGTGCCTAGAGAGGAGTTGTGGTAATGCATGAGGAAGTCGGGAGTGGCAGAGAAGTGTGTAAGAGGTACAGGACATGTACGAGGGCAATGTGATACTGGTGAGGTCTATGGTAGGAGTGATGGATGCATTCAAGGTGGAGGTGGGATTACATCAAGCTCTGAGCCCTTTCTTATTTGCAATGGTGATGGACAGCTTGACAGATGAGATCAGACAAGAGTCCCTGTGGACTGTGATGTTTGCGGATGACACTGCAATGTGTGGTGAGAGTAGGGAACAGATTGAGTAGGCACTGGAGAGGAGGAGATATGCTCTAGAGAGGAGAAAAATGAAATTCAGCAAGCTAAGACAGAATTTGTGTGTGTGAATGATAGGGAGGATAGATGAATGGTTAGGATACAGGGAGTAGAGTTTGCAAGGGTGGATGAGTTTAAATACTTGGGATCAACAGTTCAGAGTAATGTTGAGTGTGGAAGACAGGTGAAAAAAAGAATGCAGGCAGGGTAGAGTGGGTGGAGAAGAGTGTCGGGAGTGATTTGTGACAAATGGGTACTAGTAAGAGTGAGAGTGCAAGGGAAGGTCTACAAGATGGTAATGAGATCAGCTATGTTACATGGGTTACTGACGAAAAGTCAGGAGTCAAAGCTGGAGGTGGCAGATGTTAAGATTTGCATTGGGTGTGTCAAGGATGGACAGGATTAGAAATGAGTATATTAGAGGGTCATCTCAGGCTGGACTATCTGGAGACAAAGCTAGAGAGGAGAGATTGCATTGGTTTGGACATGTGCTAAGGAGGGATGTTGGGTATACTGGGGGAAAGGATGCTAAGGATGGAGCTGCCAGGTAAGAGAAAAAGAGGAAAGCCTAAGAAAAGGTTTATGGATGTCGTGAGAGAGGACATGCAGGTGATTGGTGTAGCAGAGCAAGAAAAAGAGCACAGGAAGAATTGGAAATAGATGAGCTGCTGTGGAGACCCCTAATGGGAGCAGCCAAAAGAGAAAGAAGAGAGAGTTTAGCGTTATGTGTGTCTTTCTGATGGCTTGCACTACATGTGTATTGAATTTTATTTGTTGTCGATTGTTACACCTAAGAAAACATACATGTAATGTGCAACGTACGTAAAAGAAAAATATTAATATTTGTTTTCTCTTAATTATGTGTGCCTATGTCTTAGGTGATAATTTAATGAACATTTTCATAGGATCACAGGAGGTTATCAGGCTATAGAGTCAAAGGACATTTCAAGTTTAGTCTTTTCATCCCAATGTAATACCACAGATACTGTAGTCAATACCCAGGACTGTATTTATTAATGAATGCCCATGTCCAGGAGGGTTGTGGGTGTATCCCCAGTACGAATTTACATCCAAGTTCATTTTGAACAGTGTCACAGAGGTGCTCTACTTCACATAAACTGGCAGCCTATCTGTCCCTACTAGGCTTATAAGGGCCTCAGGGCCATTAGCCTAGTAACTTGCTATGATCCTATGCTCTAGAACATCCTATTCGAGTCACAGGTCATATTTAGGTCCCTGGTAATGGGTAGCTCTAGTCCAATTTGATTTGCGGATGTGCAGCAAATTCATTAGGTTTGGGTTGGAGATTGCTCTGTAAACCAGGCACAAGTCTCCCCTAAGAAATCTATACGGTACTGAGTATAATGACAGTGACTTTAGTCAGTCTGTATAAGGCATGATCTGCAGTCCATTGATCTTCTTAGTTAGAAACCTCAGAGGTCTCTCCAATTGCTACAGGAGCTTTGTATGGTACATGCCAAAAGGGGGGGGGGGGGTTATACTCAATTATGGGCCTGGATTAGTGATGAGTACAGAGGGATTATAACCTCCTTTGCTCTACAGGTGATGCCTTTGCTAATCAAGTGCGCTATGTAGAAAGCCTTTGTTACTACAACAGACACATGGTGGTCAAAGTTAAGGTAGCAGTCTACTTGTGATCCAAGATATCTTACCACTTCGTAGGTACACTGGGTATTGTTGTTAATCGGATGGTGTGAAGGAACATTGTTTTTACCAAAGGGAATGATGATGCATTACTTTGCATTCAGTTTGAAACGGTGACTAAGGCACCAGTCGTTGGTCTGTGCAACTCCCTCCTGAAATATACTGACATCATTTGGGGATTCAATAACTGCATCCAGTTTGCAGTCAGCTGCAAACGTGGTCAGCCACAGCCTGTTAGTTCTGGCCTGAACTTTTGAGATGTACAGACCAAACAGTAGGGGGGCCCAGCACTGACCCTTGTAGCACCCCCACTGGTGACAGGTCTGCTGGTTGATGTGGAGACACCCACTTTGACAGTGTATGATCTGTTTGTGAGTCAGTTGGCAACCCATCTTACAACAAAGGGGTTTACATTCAGTTTGCCAAGTTTATCGGTGATGATCAAGTGTGGGACTGTGTCAAAGGCCTTTGTCAAGTCGAGGTATGCTGTGTGCACAGATATGCCCTCGTTAATTGCCATGTTCACATTTCTGAAGAAGTCAACTAGGTTTAGCAGGAAGGATCTGCCCTTGAAAAAGCCAAATTGGGTTGGATCTAGGCTTTGGAGGTCGTCTGTGTTTATTTATGAGGTCCATGATGATACATTCCATGGCTTTACAGATGAGGCTGGTCAGACTTATGGGTCTATAATTCCCTGGGTCTGTTGCTAAGCCACCTTTGTGGAGAGGAATAACTGTTGCTGTTTTCCATTCCGCAGGAACAAAGCCAGTGGTTAGGCTGTGATAAAATAGGGTACTTAATAGTGATGCTAGTTCATGTTTTAGTTTGTTTTGAAGACAGCCTGGGTTGTCATCTGGTTCCATAGAGGCTGTGTTTTTAGACAAGGCTTTAATAACCTGCTCTTCAGATATATAGGGTGGGGTGGGAATTGTGGGGAAAGTTTGCGATAATTTTGGAGGGGATAAGGGGGTGAAATTTTCACCAAACCTGTCCGCTAACAGGTTTGCTACCTCTGCGGGATCAGTATGTGTGAAACTGTTAGTCACTAGTTCAGCACAGGCTTGGGTCCTACCCTTTAAGCTATGTACGTAGCTGTAAAAGGCCTTATGACTATCCTTGGCTGTGATTGCTAAGTTTCTCTCAAAGTTATCTTCGAGGATTTGACGTTGTCTTATTTGCCTGTAGTAGCTGAGGGGGGTGCTTTCCCACTATTGTGGCCTCGCCTTAGTTTTCTTAGCAACTTTTTGTTTGTTGTAAACTTTGGTGATGCAGGATGGCTTTTTTTTCACTTGGGGGTCTGACTTTGATTCTCTCTGGAACAGCCGAATCTATACACTTATACAACTGATTGTACAGGGCTTTAGCATGCGCTTTGGATTAGTTACCACTTCCAGCTGGGGGTGTGGCTTGGGATGCATTTACACCTTCCCCTGGGAGAGTATGGTTTGCTTTGGTGAAGTTTTTAGGCTGACTTCATCCTTTGTGAGCGCTGGTGATAGTGTCATGTCAAGGACAACTGATCTGTGGTCAGACTTAATTAATGAGGGTCCGACTGCTGCAGTGGTGCATCTACTTGTCATGTTAGTGAGGACTGGATCTAATATGTTTGTTCCTCCTGTTGGGTTTGAACAATTTGTTCCAGGGCACTTGAGTTAAAGTCAAGGAACGTTTGCACTAGTAAGTTAGGGCTAGAGTAGGTTTCCCAGATGATGGGGGGGATAACTGAAATCTCCCATGACCAGAGTGTTTGGCAATATTTGGATCGACTCCAGTTTGGTCAAGTAGGCCTCATGTGCAGGATCTGTAACTAGCTATGACCTGAACGGGGGTCTTACTCCATGTTCAGATTACTGTGGGTAACTCCATGGAGTTGTCCAGTCTAACTAGTCAGGAGGTGAATTTATCTCTAATACAGATTAATACAGATAGAAACACCACCTCCTTTGGTTCTCACACATTTGTTTTGCTGTCTGAAGGTGTGGAAGGCACTCAAGTCTTGTAAGGCTGGGGGTACTCTCTGAGCCTTTGAACCAGGTTTCTGTGACTGCACCGACATCTACATCCTCCAGTGATAGAAGTGCTTCCTGGGTGTGCAGTTTTGGTTTAAGCTCCTAGTGTTTAGCAGCATAAACATTATTTTGTTGTGGTTAGCAATTTTCACATTGACAATTTAAAAAAAAGAAGAAGCTGTTTTTTTTTTTAAACAAAAGAAAAATAAAAAGAACTGACTGAGGGCTAACTTTCAAGAAAGTCATTACCCATAAGGACAGTGTCAAGAATCCTCAGTGCACACAACCTCAGTTGGCACCCATATGCCATAAAATGTTCTGGAACTGATAAGACTCTCTACTTCCTTTGAAACAAGTCCCCTTTTGCATACCAGTAAACACTGACATTTAACAGATTTTCTTCTTATCTGATAAGACACAGCACTGACTTCCATCTGTGACTGCAGAACTTCCACTAACTGAAGAAGAAAAAAAATGCCTCTTCCCTGTGACTAATGTTGGACTGCAGAAATTTTGTGATGGGAGAAAAACTAACAACTAATTTTGTGTGCACACTTTGAGACAGGATTGCAGATATCACCTTTTCAGATGTCCAAATGGCACATTTTAATGCAAATGTGTAGTTTTGCAGGACAGACCACACCTGCAACTGGTGCAAAGGATTGGACTTCACTTTTTGCCACAGTAAAAGCTCACTTTTATGGCATTTGAGTTATCCCTGATGCACTATATTATATTCAAGTATTTCACATAAAAAATAAAAATTGTATACGACTATTATGTGACATGATTTCCCACCTAAAATCTCAGCATATTTGCCTTTTATCATGTCTTTTTGCAAGACACATCTTGCCTAAACAGGGATTATTCTGTGTGAAGTGGGACAGGTGGTAACCCTAAATGTGGTTAGTCTGTCTGAACAATACTAACTTTTATAAGGGATGCATGTTGGGCCAAGCATGACACTCGCTTCACTTGATACTTAATACACACACAATATTTATGTTGCATCAGTGTTCCCATTCTGTTTGGAGAGGGGTTCATACTGGGATACACTCCTATACATAGTGGTAGCTCAACCACCCGAGTGCGCCCATTCTGTTTAGGGATGAGTTTGTACTGGTTATGTACACACACACACACACACACTGATGGCCCAAGTGTCCCTGCAAAGCAGAGCAGAAGCAGAAACTTGTCCGTTCCTCCATGCTGAATGCAGCATTATGTGTCAAGTGTTTACTTGCTAAGTAACAGTGTTGATAGTTATGAAAACAGTACAAAAATGCCACAGCAAAAACACCCAAGCACAAGCTTCCCTAGACTTACAGTAAACCTGTCCCTTCTCCTATTTCTGGTTAGGCTGGGACAAGATTAGAAATCAACAAGACTTGAAAACCAGTCTTTTATGACTCATCTAGCGCATTCCCTTTTCTCTGACTAAACTGGAACAGCATCCGCACCTTAACTTCTTTGTGTGTAGAACACGACAGCTTTAGTCACCACATCCCATTGCAGGAAAATGAAGCAGTTGTCTATGATTGCGTGACTTACAAATAATTTCCTTCACAGTATGCAAATCACTAACTTTTACCCACGACATACAACATCGGACGGACCTACATATTGTAATAATACCTATCTCAATGTGAGGGATAGAACAAGATCATCCCTACTTGTCTTTTGAATGAAACTGTTTAATGCTGGAGAAACCTCTGATGTTGTAAAATGGTTGATAATTGCAATTTTTATGCAGCTACCAAAATTGAGTAATACTACGAAATCTGACACTATACTTGTAATACATACATCTTTTATGGGCATTAACTTAGTAGGAGAGAGAGAATAGGTTTGATATAGCTTCATAAAAACACTAAATATTAGCCATTCTCTGTGGTATAAAGGGATAAAACCTAGTCTACGACCCACATGTTCCAGGTTCATTTAACTGGATGCAGCAGCTTACAAGGAAAGGAAAATGGAGCAGCAATGTAACGTCTGATCTCTTTTCCTAAATATAAGGGTGGAGCTTGCATGCCTAAGGTACATGCTATGTGCTAGAAAAACTTGATTGAGAGCAACAATCACATTACAGCATCAGCCTGGAAGGAGGGGAAGCCCTTCTGAAGGGTTACACCACTTGTAGAAGTGTGTGTGTGTGTGTGTGTGCGTGTGTGTGTGTGTCTTGGGAGGGTGAATACATCCCCACAATATGCAACACCCTTGGCAACTATGGGCATCTGCAGGAAGGGATGGTCAATGCATATGCCCAAAAAAGCCCCTTATGGCTGGCTGCTGGATAACAGACACGCAGTGACAGGCTTTTGCTTAGTTAGAGAATGAATAGACAAGAGCTGCGGCAATTGGTCAGGTACTCCGTTGACAAGGAGGGACCAAAATATGAAAAATATACACACAAAAAAAAATAAGCAAACCTGAATGCTTAAGGCAGGAAATCCTCCTAAACCCCTTGCAGTTTTTACACTGTTTACCTGTAGGGCATTTTGCCCTCTCATGCATTTTAACATTACTGAAAGTGTTACTCACTGAAATATTTCTACAAATGGTTCACAACTGTGTAAACTGTTCTATACTGGTTAATCTATTTCAGTTCCTTAAGACTTTCTATGTTGCTTATCTTTACGTCTGGGGGCTTTTATTCTACTCTTTTCTCCTCAGAATTTTGGTCATAAGGGGCACTGCTAAGTCCTATCATCACAGTCAACACAAGGAAATCAATAAATAAATACATTTTTTTATTAAAATAACATTCATTTTTCATTTCAATATCAACTTCCAAAAAGGGGGAAATCATAGAAACGTTATGTACACAGAACTGCACCATACATGCAAAATTGTGACATTCAAAAAATGCATCATAAGCTAAATAATTTATGTGGGGCAACTGCTGTCCAGTGCTTGATAGAGACAACATATACTTTTCTTTACAGCTGGCAATGGGCTACAAATTCATCTGTAGTACCAACAAACATAAAATGTGTATTATGGAAATATTTGTTTGCATGCTGAGTGCTGTATCATTCCCGCGTAATGAGGATGGGAAGTCTTGATTCTAGTCTGCAGAAATGACAACCTGACAGCATTAATCAGTAATGTTACAGTCAGCATTTTAAGTTCAACCTGGATTTTTAATTATGCTGCAAACGCTGCTCCTCCAGGCTTATAAAAATGTCACAACAATGTCAGACAAATTATGTTATACAACAAACAGAAGTACACCGCATGAGAATAACACGCAGCTGCAGTATCACGTACCTCTGCCTTACTGCTCCCACTTCCCCTTTGATCAGTATCCAAAAAATACACAGCTAAGTGTGGCATAGTCATAAAAGGACAGCCTCCAGCCACCAAGACTGCAAACAAGCTCAAGAGCCCACTCTGGTGTCGACAACATGCAATAGATCTTAGACAGCACATGGAAAAATCCATTGTGTTTCTAGCTCAGGGAAATCTTAACTGCGTAGTAAATAGACTGCATATTGAGAGATATATTCAACATATAATTTTTAAACTGTAATCAGAACTTAAAAGCAGTTCTTCAGCTTTATGGGCATGTGCATGAGACATTGTGGTGGTAAGGAGGCAGCTGACAATCACGAGAAAACACACACAGACACAAATGTTACACACACCACTGCCAGCATCCAAATGCAATAAAGATGCCATGAGCTAGGGAATATATTTTGTCTTCTTCTCACACAATTCATATCACATTAGAAGTAATCATCAGAATACCAACAGAAAATAAACCTTAGTATTCATGTGAGGTAGAGGTTGATGACATACCTTGGTTAACGCACACAATCCTATAAGAAATTACACTACCCAGTCTGCCAGCACAGCCAAAATCACAATATGTCTATATGTTTGTGTGTGTTTATATGGTTTTAATTTTTTTTAAGTTACGGAACAGAGAAGCTTATAATTATCATCAATGGATCTTTCTCAGAAATTAAAGAATTCTCTTTGAAATATAAAAGAACATACAAAAATCAAACCTGCACAATGAACACAGAGGGAAAAGCAGTTTCAACAGTGAGCTACATTTTCTAAACTAACTGAATCTGCTGATCAAGAAGAAAAACCTGACTTTCTACCAGCATGAATCAGCTTTATTCTGCCTCTGTTTTATGAAGCGTGTTTTCCCTTCCTTTGTGTAAAAAGGCTGGAACAAAAACATTGCTACTTCCCCTCCCTCCCTGCTCAGTTACGTCATTCTGCTGCATTGCAGTCCTTAGCCTCAGCCAAGCTCAACTGCACACACCTGGTGGATAAAAGCAGCAGCGCACCATAAAAACTTTTTAGCATTTACTCGGATTCAGAAATTTGTTTACTTAACAAAATTAATCCAAAAATGGAATTTCCCTCCATATGCACTCTCATTTTTTTCCTATACTATCCAAGCAGTTATCTATAAAAAAAATAATATAATCATCACAGTACAGAAAGTTAGAAAATAAATCCAGTTTTCTACAGTTTCAGAAGAGTTCAGCACACAGACGTTATTTAGCCAGCATCTATGTTTGTGCCCACAACCCTGAAGTCTAATGATGACAACATGTGGGCACAAAACTCCTACAACTTCGGTGATCTAAAGTATTAAAGATTTAGGTGTCACAGTAAGATCATCACACTTTTCCAGTGACAGGACAAGAAACATCACAATGTATGGAGCCCAGGAACAACTACTTACAGATTATCAAACTATATGAACTATGGCACACTAGTAATGTGAACTCCTACTCAATGTTACTATACTTTTCACAACACAAATTGGCAACCCTTTCACTGTGCAGACCCTACTTAAACATACAGCGACTTGAGAGGGGAAAAAAAAAATCTTGTAGTCATGAGCAAATTTTGTCAAAGGCCGCCATCTGGTGGCACAAACTTTGCCCTGCAGTCTATAAAGAACCACCACTTATGAGGAACTACATTTTCTGTCACAGTCCACCTTTTATCAACAGTACTTGAATACTGAACAATTTAGTGCCCCTGTATAAATCCTTTTAATGTACTACCTGCATTACTACAGTAACCAATCTATGATCTATTCTATACACTGAACAAGCAAGTCAAAACAGACTGCCACTGCAACACAATCAACTTTTACAACAGGAATTTAGTGTTATATCTCAAGGCCTCGTTCTTCAAAAGAAACTTATCAATATACATAAACTCTCACTGTCTACAGTATTTCCAAGCTTGAGCATTTTACTGTACATTTTACTGTATCTGAAAAGTTACTGAATCACAGTTCTGACATCTGCTACATACAACTGAAAGTACAGTTGTGTACACTTACCTTAAATGTAGATGTTCGAGTGCATTTACTGTTGCAGTCATCACACTTAGGTTATCTGCCTGCAGGTAGCCCTCAGTCGGCCTGAATACCAGAGACTTAGTATTTCTGCGTCGGTTGCTGTTGCTCCAGGAGTATAAAAACAGGCAGCCGACGCCATTACATCAGTTTTTCTTGCCCAAATGTCATGAGCCCCCCAATAGGGAGCTAAGTTATGGTGGAGGAAAACACCCCCAGTAAAAAAGTAAATACCAATGCCCCCAAAAGGGAGGAGTAAAAGCCATAGAGATTTTATATATATATATATATATATATATATATATATATATATATATATATACATATATATATATAGAGAGAGAGAGAGAGAAACCAGGGGTCTGGAGGGAGGGAAACCAGGACTTCGACAGTGAATACACTCGGACATCTACATTTATGGTAAGTGTACACAACTGTACTATGTACTTCATGTTTCACAGTGAATACACTAACATCTACATTTATGGTAAGTGTACACAACTGTACTATGTTCTTCATGTTTCACAGTGAATACACTAACATCTACATTTATGGTAAGTGTACACAACTGTACTATGTTCTTCATGTTTCACAGTGAATACACTAACATCTACATTTATGGTAAGTGTACACAACTGTACTATGTTCTTCGTGTTTCACTGTTGCAGTCATCACACTTGGGTGGATTCTCAAAGCTGAAGAAGGGTGGAGGCAATCAAGAAGAGTTAGGGCTTGCTAGGATGCCCTGCAACTGCTGTTGCAAAGCCTGCCCTGGAATTGTAGAAGATAGGTAAATGGTAGTGCATGGTGAAAGTGTGTAGGGAACTCCAGGTAGCAGCTTCCAGGATGTCCCTGGCAGGGACTCCCCTGAGAAATGCTGTAGAGGTAGATGTCGCCTTAGTGGAATGTGTTCTGACCCCCTGCGGGGTTGGTTTCCCATGGTGCTTGTAGCAGAAATGGATGCAATGTGCTATCGACTTAGATACAGTTTGCTTAGAAATTACCTTGCCCTCTGCCCCTGTTGCAAAGCTGACTAGTAACAGGTCTGATTTTCTGAAGGGCTTAGTCCTATCCAGGTAAAATCTGAACTGTCTATGCACATCCAAGGAGTGCAGGATCCTTTCCCCTTTATTTTGAGGATTAGGGAAAAAGGTTGGCAAATGTATGGATTGATTGAGAGCCACACTGGACACCACTTTAGGCATAAAGGAAGGGTTTGTCCTGAGAGACCCTGTCAGCATGGAAAATAATGAAGGGTTCCACAGCCATAAGTGTTTGTGGTTCAGATACTCTTCTAGCTGAAGTGATGGCTAGAAGCAATGCTGTTTTCCAAGAGAGGAATTTTAAGTCTGCTGATGCTGCAGGCTCAAAGGGTGGAAGTGTGAGCTTTTCCAGTACAAAGTTAAGGTCCCAAGCAGGGGTGGGTGCTCTCCTTGGTGGCCTTAAGTTGTTTGCCCTCTCAGGAACTGTTTGATAAGAGGGTGCGAGAAGAGAGGTGGCTCAGTGTTGTAATGAGCCGAAATGGCTGAGGCATGTATCTTAACAGAAGAGGAGGACAGGCCTTTGTGGAGTAGATCTGCTAAGTAATCCAGGATTAAAGGCAGGGAGGGCAGAGTTGTGTCCTCTCCTTTAGATAGACTCCAGGAGCAGTACCTTTTCCACTTATCCACATAGGATTTCCCAGTACTGGGTCTTCTGGCTTCAAGAATAACGTCCAGCACCTGTTTGCTTAGAGCTGCTGGGGTAGGATTCAAGGGATAAGCCAGGCTGCATGATTTAGGGTTTACAGTTGTGGATGCAAAATCTGCCCCTCCTGCTGAGAGAGCAGGGTAGGGTTCTGGTGCAGGTGCCATGGTGGCACCAATGTCAGACTGCACAGGAGTGGGTACCAGTGCTGGCGTGGCCAGTCTGGGGCAATCAGAATTGTCCTCTGTCTGTCTTGTCTTGTTTTCAAGTAATACTCTTGAGAGAAGGGGCAGAGGTGGGAATGCATAAATTGAGAGACTTACCCACTGAAAGGATAGGGCATCCATTTTCCAGGCCTTGCTGTGAGCGTTTCTGGTGCAGAATCTGCTAAGCTGGTGGTTGTAGGGGGAGGCAAAAAGGTCCACCTCTGGGGTCCCCCATTTCTGAATTAGAAGGTTGAAGGTGCTGGGCTCTAACTGCCACTTGTGTGGGTCTAGGAGATTTCTGCTTAACTCATCTGCAAGTGAATTTTGCTTACCTGGCAGAAACTGGGCTTGCAGATGGACTTGCATGTCCAAGGCCATGTTCCACAGGGCCATGGCTAACCTGCAGAGTGGGTAGGAATGGGTTCCCCCTGCTTGTTGATGTACCACATAACTGTGGTGTTGTCTGTTTTTATTAAAAGTTGTCCTGGAAAGAGTAGGGATCTGAAAGCTGTCAGGGCGTTCTGCAAAGCTAGCATCTCTTTTTGGTAGATGTGCAGAGGAATTTGAGTTGGGCTCCAGTGGCCCTGAATGCATTTGCCGTCCATGTGTGCTCCCAGGCATCAAGTCCTTTGTTGTGGTTGCATGCTTCTGCCCACCAAAGGAACTCTTGTCCTTAGACAGGGAATGATAGGAGTGACTGTTTCCAAGTCCTGAGAATGTTGGCACCAACGACTTTACCATTGAAGTTTCCTCATATGCAGTTTTGCATATAGAATTGGCAGTATACATGAGGCCATGAACCCCAGGGCCTGCAGTATTTTCCTTGCGGATAGCTGGGTTCTGGTGACTATTTGTTTGAAGTTGGCTGTCAGCTAGACTTGTTTTTCTGAAGTGAGGAATGCCATCTGGGATGTTGTGTTCATGCTTGCTCCAAGGAATACAATCTTTTGACTGGGTACCAGTTTTGATTTCTTTTCGTTGATGGTGTACCCCAGGGAAGTGAGAAGATTTTTCACAAATGTCAGGTGCTGCAACAGCAATTCCTGACTGTTCGCCTGAATCAGGCAGTCGTCCAACTACGGGTAAATTTGTATATCTTTCTGCCTGCAGTATGCAATAGCTGGAGCCAGGCATTTCGTGAATACTCTGGGTGCAGTGGATAAGCCAAAGGAGATGCATAGATACGTCCATGAAATGTAGTTACTTCCTGCATGACTCCCTTTCAGGGATGTGCAGATAGGCTTCTTTTAAGTCTAGGGTGACTAACCAGGCATCTTTGGCTAGCATAGGTAGAAGCTGTTGCAGGGTAAGCATTTTGAATTTTGGTACCACCAGGAAGGTGTTGAGAATTGAAAGATCCAGGATTGGGCGCGAAGAGCCCTCTTTTCTGGGTACCAGGAAAAGTCTGGAATAGCATCCTTGACCTATCTCTGTTCCACTGGAACTGGATGAATAGCTCTGAAGGAGAACAGGGACAGGACTTGGTTTTGTGCCTCTGCCCACTGGTTTGGAGGAAGGTCTGGGAACCCTCTTGGGGTTGGCAGTGAGGGGAAGTAAAATTTGTACCCCTGGGATACAATGTTCAGGACCCATCGTCTTTTGTGATGGACATCTGTTTTTTTTTTTGCATGAAATGAAGGGCAAGGTTTCCTCCTAGGGGCACAAGCAATTGGGCAGAAGTGGGGAGTAGAGTAGAGAAGTCATTGTGAGTTTTTTCCGTAAGGAGGTGGCTTACCACTCCCTGCTTTGGGGGTGGGGGCACTCCATTGCTTAGATCTCTGCATACCCTGAGACTGTAGTCTGGGTGGGCTGTTTCCCCTGGGTCTGGTTTGAGATGGCCTGGAGGGGGCTGGAAAGGACCAGTGTTTGGAGGGGCAATGCCTACTGAATCTAGGAGGTTGCACTTGTAAGAATTATTTAACAGCCTGCATAGACTTAGCTTTTTCTTCTATCTTTTTAAGAACCTCTTCTGCTTTGGTACCAAACAAACTGTCCTTGTTCAAAGGAGTGTCTAGTAACTTTGATTTGACATGATCTGGCAAGGTCTGCTCCTTGAGCTAAGCATGTCTTCTCAGTACAGAACCAGTGACTGCTGCCCTGCAAGATGCTTCTAGGGCATCAAAGCCACATTGCAAAGTATGTTTGCTGACTTAGCTTGCACAGTGCATAAGCTCCTGCAATGCTTTACTTTCTGCACAGTCTGCAAAGGTTGCTACTTTTTGTTTAATATGTTGCTGGTACTTCAGCATGTGAAACTGACAATTCAATGCCCTAATGGCAAGAGTTGCAGAGGTATATACCTTCTTACCCAATCTGTGCAAAGCTCTGGAATCCCTGTCCGAAGGGGTGGGATTCTTGGCTGTAGTTGCCTTGATACCTTTAGGCCCCCTGGGAAATGATCTCTGGGTCAGCAGTAGGATTCTTGAAAAGAAATTTGTGAGTGTCAGGTGCTCTGTAGTACCTGTCTGATTTCCTAGGGGCAGGGGGTATAGTATAAGGATTAAGACTGGGTTCCATAAAAACTATCAAGTTTCTAAGGCTAAGAGTACGAACTCTGCCTAGAAAACTGACGACCAAAGCGCATGCAGTTTTCTAGGCATAGTGTGTACTCTAGGCCTTAGAAACTTGGTAGTTTTAGATAAAAATGAAGTTGTCGGTTTGTGTTGAGTATCGGTAGTGCGAAGAAAGTACAGTTGTGTACACTTACCATAAATGTAGATGTTTGAGTGTATTCACTGTTGCAGTCATCACATTTGGGTTATCTGCCTGCAGGTAGCCCTCAGCCGGCCTGAATACCAGAGTCTTGGATTCCTGCATTGGATGCTGTCTCTTCTTCCATGACGTCAGGGGTATAAAACATGCAGCCGACGCCATTACATCAGTTTTTCTTGCCCCAGATGTCAGGTGCCCCCACAATGGGAAGCAATTATATGTTATGGTACACCTCCATCAAAAAGCAAATGCACCAGAAAACTTAAATACACCAAACAAGAAGGAAAGGTAGAACCAAGAGAAGTCAGGGGGCTGGAGGGAGGGTACCCAGGGCTGCAACAGTGAATACACTTGAACATCTACATTTACGGTAAGTGTACACAACTGTACAATGTTCTTCGTGTTTCACGGTTGCAGTCATCACATTTGGGTGGATTCCCAAAGCTAAGGAAGGGTGGAGGAAGTTAGAGAGCATTAGGGCTAAGGGTTAAGCCCTGCAAGACTGCAGTGGCAAAACCAGCTCTGGATTTAGAAAAAAATATGCATGTGATAATGCTTGGTGAAGGTATGTACAGAGCTCCAGGTATCAGCTTCTAGGATGTCCCTGGTAAGGACTCCTCTGAGAAAGGCTGCAGAGGGAGATGCAGCCCTGGTGGAATTTGATCTTATCCCCTGTGGGGTATGTTTTCCATGATGCTTGTAGCAGAAATGAATGCAATGGGCTATCCATTTAGACATTTTTTGCTTTGAAATGGCCTTCCCTTCTGCCCCTGCAGCAAAGCCAAATAGCATCTGCTCAGATTTTCTGAGAGGCGTAGTCCTGCACAAATAAAATCTAAGTTGTCTGTGCACGTCCAGAGAGTGCAGTATTCATTCTCCTTTGTTTTGTGGATTAGGGAAAAAAGCAGGCAAATGAATGGACTGATTTAGGGCCACACTAGATACCACCTTGGGCATAAAGGAAGGATTGGTCCTGAGGGAAACCCTGTCTGCATGGAAGATAATGAAGGGTTCCACTGCCATGAGGGCCTGTAATTCAGACACTATTCTTGCTGAACTGATGGCTAGAAGGAAGGCTGTTTTCCAGGAAAGGAATTTCAACTCTGCAGTTGCAGCTGGCTCAAAGGGAGGGAGAGTGAGCTTTTCCAATACAAAATTAAGGTACCAGGCTGGAGTAGGGGCTCTTCTGGGGGGGTCTTAAATTTTTGGCCCCTCTAAGGAATTGCTTTAGCAGGGGGTGAGAGAAGAGGGGTGGCTCAGTATTACAATGTGCTGAAATGGCAGAGGCATGTATTTTAATTGATGAGAAGGACAGGCCCTTGTGGAGCATTTCTGTTAAGTACTGAAGAATATGAGGTAAGCTGGGCACCGTTCTGCCCATCCCGAGTCTGGCTCCAGGAACAGAATCTTTTCCACTTTTCAGCATAGGATTTTCTAGTACTAGGCTTCCTTGCCTCCAGAATGGTACCAGTGCTGACGTGGCCAGTCTGGTGCAATCAGTATTGTCCTTGGCTTGTCCTGTTTGACCTTTTGCAGAACCTTCGAGAGGAGAGGCAGAGGAGGAAAGACATAAACAAAGAGGCTTTCCCAGGTAAAGGACAGGGCATCCACTTTCCAAGCTTGACTGTGAGAAGTCCTTGTGCAGAATTTGTCCAATTGGTAGTTCTGAGGGGAGACAAACAGGTCTACCTCTGGAGTACCCCATTTGTTCCTCAAGAGGTTGAATATTTTTGGTTCCAGTTTCCATTCATGTGGGTCCATGGGATTTCTGCTTAGGTCGTCTGCCAGTGAATTTAGCTTGCCTGGCAGGAATTGAGCTTGTAGGTGCACTTGGTAGCTCAAGGCTGTGTTCCACAGAGCCAAGGCTAGTCTGCAGAGAGGGTAAGAGTGGGTCCCCCCCTGCTTGCTTATGTAACGCATAAAGTACAGTTGTGTACTTTCCATAAATGTAGAAGTTCGAGTGTATTCACTGTTGCAGTCATTACAATTGGGTTATCCTGCTGGCAGGCTACCCGCAGTCGGCCCGAGTTCCAAAGTGTAGGTCCGGCGTCGGTTGTTGTCGTCTCCTCCCTGATGTCAGTGCGCCAGGGGTATAAAAGATGCAGCCGACGCCTTTTTCTTGCCCCAGATGTCAGGTGCTCCTAAAATGGTAGGCTAAATTATGCCAATAAGCATGCATACACAAAAAACAACTTTTCCTTCATCTACAAGCAAATACACCCCATAGGTTGTATAGAATAGTCCCAGCAAAGGAAAAGGGGGATGGTGGGAGGGTAACCTGGACTGCAACAGTGAATACACTCGAAGATCTACATTTATGGTAGGTACACAACTGTACTATGTTCATCGTGTTTCACTGTTGCAGTCATTACAACTGGGTTGAATCCCAAAGCTAAGGTTGGGAGGCTGGTGCTAAATAGGATTAGGAGAGGCTATGAGGCCCTGCAGAACTGCAGTGGCAAAGCCTGCCCTGGATTTACAGTAGAGAGGTAAGTGATAGTGCTTTGTAAAAGTGTGCACTGAACTCCAAGTTGCAGCCTCTAAGATGTCTTTGGTTGGTACTCCTCTGAGGAAGCCTGCCGAAGTGGCTGCTGCTCTGGTTGAATGTGGCCTAATGCCCTTAGTGACTGATTTGCCATGCTGTGAATAGCAGAAACGAATGCAGTGGCCTATCCACTTTGAAATAGTCTGCTTTGAGATAGGCTTTCCTTGTGATCCTGCAGCATATGCCACTAGAAGTTGTTCAGTCTTTCTGAAAGCTTTGGTTCTGTCCAAGTAGAAGCGTAGCTGCTTGTGAATGTCCAAAGAATGCAGAAGTCTCTCACCCTTATTCTGTGGGTTTGGATAAAAGATAGGCAAATTAATTGTTTGGTTAAGGGCCACACTGGACACTACCTTAGGCATAAATGTAGGGTTTGTCCTCAGAGAAACCCTGTCAGGATGGAAAATGATAAAAGGTTCCACAGCCATGAGTGCCTGTAAATCTGAGACTTGTCTAGCGGAGGTTATTGCTAGGAGCAGAGCTGTTTTCCAGGATAAGAATTTTATATCAGCTGCAGAGGCTGGCTCAAACGGAGGCAGCGTGTTTTTCCAAGACACAGTTGAGGTCCCATGCAGGTATTGGTGCTCTCCTTGGAGGTCTTATGTTTTTGGCCCCTCTGCGGTACTGCCTTAGTAATCGATGAGAAAAGATAGGTGGTTCTGTATTGTAATGAGCTAAAATGGCAGAGGCATGAATTTTAATTGATGAAAAGGAAAGACCTTTATCCAGCATCTCAGTTAAGTACTGCAAAATCTGAGGAATATTTGGAACAATCGTGTCAATACCTTGTGCCTGGTTCCAAGCACAGAATCTCTTCCATTTTTCTGCATAAGATTTTCTGGTGCTAGGCCTCCTGGCCTCCAAAATAACATCCATCACCACTTTAGAGAGAGGTGTGTCTTGAATGGCTACATTATCCGCCATACTGCCAGGTTTAAGGTCCTGAGTTGGCTGTGCAGTATCTGACTGTCTTGTTGGGTCAATAAATGAGGAATTTGAGGTAATGTCCAAGCTGGGCATTGAGACAAGCTCTTTAGGATTGGGTACCAGTGCTGGCGGGGCCAGTCTGGGGCAATCAGTATCATTTTTGGCTTCTCTTGTCTGACCTTGAGGAGTACCTTGGGGAGGAGAGGCAGAGGAGGAAAGACATATACCGTTAGGTTTTTCCAGCTGAAAGATAGAGCATCCACTTTCCATGCTTGCTTGTGATAAGTCCTTGTGCAGAATCTCTGTAGTTGGCAGTTGTGAGGGGAGGCAAATAGGTCTATGTCCGGGCATCCCCAGTTCCTTGTTATCATGCTGAAGACTTGTGGATCCAATTTCCACTCGTGGGGATCCATTAGGTTTCTGCTTAGTTCATCTGCCACAGTATTTATCCTTCCTGGCAAGAATTGTGCTTGCAGATGTACTTGGTAAGTCAATGCTGTGTCCCACAAGTTCATGGCTAGTCTGCAGAGGGGGTAGGAATGTGTGCTTCCCTGCTTGGTTATGTACCACATGACTGTAGTATTGTCCGTCTTTATCAGTAGTTGTCCTGGATGAAGTAGATCCTTGAATGCTTTCAGGGCATTTTGAACAGCTAGCATCTCTTTTTGATTATGTAGATGCATTTGACTTGCGGACCATGTGCCCTGAATACATCTTCCTGCCATATGGGCCCCCCAGGCATAATCTGATGCATCTGTTGTCAATGTCTGCCTGGCTGTGGGTAAGATGAATGGCTGCCCCGTGTTGTAGTGACAGACCTTTGCCCACTACTGAAATTCCTGTTGCAGGCAGGGAATGAGGATAATTATGGTTTCCAGGTTGTGGCAATGTTGAGTCCAAACACTTTTTAGATACCATTGAAGTTTCCTCATATGCAGTCTTGCATATGGAATTAACAGAATGCAGGATGCCATAAAGCCCAAAGCTTGCAGAATTTTTCTTGCAGATAATTGGGTCTTTGTTGCCAACATTTTGAAGTAAGTAATCAGTTGTCTGTGTTTGTCTGGTGTGAGATAAGCCATCTGGCCAGTTGTATTTAAGCTTGCACCCAGGAATATTATCTCTTGAGAGGGTACGAGTTTTGATTTCTTTTCGTTTACTGTGTACCCTAGACCTATTAGTAATCTTTTTACAAACGCCAGATGCTGTAGTAGAATGTCCTTGTTCTCTGCTTGAATAAGGCAGTCGCCCAAGTAAGGATATATTTGTATTCCTCTTTGCCTGCAAAATGCAATTACTGGTGCTAGGCATTTTGTGAAGACCCTGGGCGCAGTAGATAAGCCAAAGGGCAGTACAGAGAATTGGTAGTGCACTGAGCCAGCTATAAATCTGAGGTATCTTCTGCATGACTGTCTGACTGGGACATGCAGGTATGCCTCTTTTAGGTCTAAAGTCACAAGCCAAGCCTTCTTGCCCAGCATGGGTAGAAGCTGCTGCAGAGTTAACATTTTGAATTTTGGAATATCCAGAAATGTGTTTAGGATAGACAGATCCAGTATTGGTCTCCAGGCTTTGTCCTTTCTGGGCACCAAGAATAGCCTTGAGTAAAATCCTAGTCCCTGCTCTTGCTGTGGTACTTGCTGAATGGCCCTCATGTCCATGAGGGATGAGATTTGTTTTTGTGCCTCCGCCCATTGATTGTGTGGCATGTCTGGCATACCGTTTGGCCTTGGCAGGGTGTGAAAGTGGAATCTGTAGCCTTGTGATATGATATTTAAGACCCATTTGTCCTGGGTGATCATGTGCCAATTTTGTGAAAAAAGTGCTAGTTTTTCCCCCCAAAGGAGCTGCCAGAAGATAAGTGCTTGGTGCTGGCAGGGGAAAGTCATTGAGACTGTTTCCTGTATGGCTAGGATTTTTCCTCTCCACTTTTGGAGATAGAAGCACCCCATTGTTTAGGCCTGTATGAGCCTTGGGGCTGTGATCTGCCACTGGGGCGTCTGTTTCTGCCTCTTTGTGGCCTGTCTGACACTGGAAAGGACCAATTATTTGTAGGCCAGTTCCTGCTAAATCTGGGAGGCTGTACCTGTAAGAAATCCTTGACTGTTTGCATAGATTTAGCTTTGTCCTCCATTTTCTTCAACACCTCTTCTGCTTTAACACCAAACAAGGTATCATGCTGTAATGGAGCATCTAAAAGTTTTGCTTTAACATGATCAGACAGATTCTGCTCTTTTAACCAAACATGCCTCCTAATGACAGAACCCGTAACAGCGGCCCTGCAGGAGGCCTCTAGAGAATCAAAACCACATTGCAAAGTATGCTTTCCCACTTGTTCAGCTGCATGCAATAAATCCTGCATTTCTTTGTTTTCTGCACATTCTGAATTTGTCAACATTTTCTGTTTAAGCAGTGACATAAGATATTGCTGATATTTAAGCATATGAAACTGACAATTTAAAGCTCTTACAGCCAAGGTAGCAGAAGTATAAATCTTTTCCCCCATCTGTCCAGGGCCCTTGAATCCCTATCAGAGTGGATAGGGTTTTTTGCAGTGGAAGTCTTGACCCCTTTGGGACCCTGAGAGAGAGTTTCTGGGTCAGCAGCAGGGTTTTTGTAAAGAAATTTATGTGAATCAGGAACCCTGTAGTATCTGCTGGCTTAACAGGAGCTGGTGGTAAAGAGTCAGGAGACAGACCGGACTCTGAAAATACATAATCTATAACGTCTAAAACAGGAGGAATAGCAAGGGGCCTGTGCTGAGGTAATAAAAGGAAGTCTCTGAGCCTTTTCTTGGATTCTGAGTAATCTTGACTCTCCCAGTGGAAATGCTCCCTCATAGTATGCAGGGTCTCCCCAAAAGAATAATCCTCAGGAAGAGAGGCTGAAGGGATAGATTCTTCAGCATCAGAATCCTCATAGGGAGGAAGAGAATATTCCTGTTCAGAAGAGGAATCATAAGATATGGAAACCTGATCTGAAGATTCATATTCTATCTCTTGCCTAGGCCTCTTATCAGGAGGGGGATGGAAACCCCTGATCAAAGTAATTAGGTCTTTGGCCATTTTAAGCATCTGTTTTTTAGGCATGGAGGCCTGTCCAGGAGAATGCTGCACTTGCTTCTTTGTCTTTTGAAGCTGAAGTTGGTTTCATATATAACTGTGTAGGCCTGAAAACATCCCCAGAAGCCGATGTCTGCTCAGTGGCTCCAGACACATCTGAGGGAATAATTTCAGAGTGTCCAATACCTTGAGTTTCCAGCGGCCTAGTCGGCTCCACGTGGGAGTCGGAAGTGGCCTGTGGCTCTGAGGTAGCGAGCGTCAGGGGCTGCGAAAGCACCTTACTGAGAACCGGCGAACCAGCGACAGGCCTAGCGGAAGCCTCGTCGTCGGTTTTGGACCTCGGATGCCTATCCTTTTCTTTTTCTTTGCGCCTTTTATAAACTCCGGTAGTCGGCTGTTCCAACGGCATTATATAATTTAATCTTCTGCCAAAGTAATGAAATGCAAAATCGTACCGACGCTTAATAGTGCGTTGGTTAAATCTAGCACAAAACTGACAACTAGCAACGTCGTGGTCAGGGCCTAGGCAAGGAATAGAGTAAGAATGAAAATCCTTATGAGATATTTGCTTCCCACAAGAAATACATTTATTAACTTTTTCTGACATCGGTCTGGAGCAAGAAAAAAGTTTCCCCAACGGGGTACTTAGCTTTAATGAAGACTTCGGATCTGAAATTCGAATTTGAAAATCTCAGGAGTCGGCCAACTGGCACTTGCGAACTGCTTTTGCTTCGGGCACCGTGCGGCAAGAAAGACTGAAGAAAATGGCGTCAGCTGCATCTTTTATACCCCTGGCGCACTGACGTCAGGGAGGAGGCGACAACAACCGACACCGGACCTAGACTTTGGAACTCAGGCCAATTGCGGGTAGCCTGCCAGCAGGATAACCCAATTGTAATCACTGCAACAGTGAAACACGATGAACATCTGGTGTTGTCTGTCTTTACCAATAGTTGTCTTGGAAGAATGCGGTCTTTGAAGGCTGTCAGGGAATTCTGTACAGCTAACATTTCTTTTTGGCTGATATGCAGATGCATCTGTCTCAGGTTCCATTTACCCTGAATGCACTGCCCTGCCAAGTGAGCCCCCCATGCATAGTCTGATGCATCTGTTGTTAGGGTTTGGGCGGCAGGGAGTATAGTGAAAGGGAGCCCTTGTTGTGGTAGCAGGCCTCTGCCCACCAAAGGAACTCTGTCTTTATACAAGGAATGTAGGAATCATTGATTCCAGGTCCTGAGAATGTTGACACCATAGGCTTTTTAGATACCATTGTAGTTTCCTCATATGCAGTCTTGCATATGGAATTAGTAGAATGCAAGAGGCCATGAACCCCAGGGCTTGCAGAAATTTCCTTGCAGACAGCTGGGTCTTTGTGGCCAATAATTTGAAGTAGGTTGTCAAATAAATTTGTTTCTCTGGAGTGAGAAAAGCCATCTGGGAAGTTGTGTTCAAGCTTGCTCCCAGGAATACAATCTGTTGTCAGGGTACGAGGTAAGATTTCTTTTCATTTATGGTTTACCCCAGTGAGGTTAGATGCTTCTTAACGAATGCCAGATGTTTTAATAGCAAGTCCTGGCTTTCTGCCTGAATCAGACAATCGTCCAAGTATGGGTATATTTGAATATTTCTCTGCCTGCAAAATGTAATGGCTGGAGCTAGACACTGTGAATTTCCCTGGGCGCAGTAGATAAGTCAAAGGGAAGTGCATGGAGCCTGCCCTGAAGCGTAGGTATTTCCTGCAAGATTCCCTTATTGGAATGTGCAGGTAAGCTTCCTTTAAGTCTAAGGTTGCCAACCAGGCATCTCTGCCTAGCATAGGAAGCAGCTGTTGAAGTGTTAGCATTTTGAATTTTGGGATTACCAGAAAGGTGCTTAGAATACAGTGGTCCAGGATAGGACACCAGGAGCTGTCTTTTCTGGGTACCAGGAAAAGTCTTGAATAAAAACCTTGTCCCCTTTGTTCTGCTGGGACAGGCTGAATAGCCTTGATACTTAGAAGAGAGAACCTGCTGTTTGGCCTCCACCTACTGATATGGGGGTAGGTCTGGCCAACGGTTTGGGGTTGGTAGAGTGTGGAAGCGGAATCTGTATCCTTGGGAAACTACATTCAAAACCCATTTGCCCTGGGTAATGAGTTCCCAGTTTTTTGCATACAGGGCGAGCTTTCCTCCTCAGGGAGCAGGCAGTTGAGCAGGGCTTGGAAGGGTTGTGCCATTTTTCCGTAAGGGGGTGGCTTACTACTCCCTGCTTTGGAAGTGGGAGCTCTCCCACTGCTTAGGCCTGTGCGTAGCCTGAGACAGTAACCTAGGTGGTCTGCTGTTCCTGGGTTTGGACTGAAAAGACCTGAAAAGACTGGAATGGACCAATTCTTTGAAGGCCAATGCCTACTAAATCTGGGAGGCTGTACTTGTGGGAAATCTTTAACAGTTTGCATTAATTTAGCTTTTTCCTCCATCCTTTTGAGGACGACTTCTGCTTTGTTGCCAAACAGGCAGTCTTGGTTTAAGGGAGCATCCAGTAATTTAGCTTTAACATGACCTGGCAAGTTTTGCTCCTTAAGCCAAGCATGCCTTCTAAGAACAGACCCAGTGACAGCAGCCCTGCAAGATGCTTCTAAAGAGTCAAAACCACATTGCAAATTATGTTTACCAACTTATTCTGCAGAATGCATTAAATTCTGTAATTCTTTTGTGTTCATCACAGTCAGGAATCAACATAATTTTCTGTTTAAGTAGTCCCATAATATGCTGTTGGTACTTTAACATATGAAACTAGCAATTTAAAGCCCTAATGGCCAAAGTAGCAGAAGTGTATACCTTCTTACCCCATCTGTCCAAGGCTCTAGAATCTCTATCAGAAGGGGTAGGACTTTTTGGCAGCAGCAGCCTTAATGCCTTTTGGTCCTTGGGAAATGGTCTCTGGATCCTCAGTAGGATTCTTGAAGAGGAACTTGTGAGAGTCAGGTACTCTGTAATACCAGTCAGGTTTTCTGGGAGCTGGAGGTAAAGTGTCTGGGGAAAGGCTAGATTCCAAGAAAGCATCATCTACAATGTCCAGAACAGGAGGGACAGCTAAAGGCCTGTGTTGAGGAAGGCGTAAGAATTTCCTAAGCCTCTTTTAGGAGTAAGAGTAATCTTGGCTTTCCCAGTGGAAGTGCTTCCTAAGAGTGTGCAAGGTTTCACCAAATGAAAAATCTTCTGGAGGGGAAGGAGAGGGATTGGAATCCTCTGCATCATAATCCTCATAGGTAGATAAGGGCAAATCTTGGTAATCAGAAGGAAAAGAAATATCAGATTCCCGATCAGAAGAATCAGTTCTAGGTCTCTTAGAGGGGGAAGGCTGGCTTCCCCCTAAAGTAATAAGGTCTTCGGCCATTCTAAGCATTTGTTTTTAGGCATATGGGCCTGATCATGCAGTTTGGACATCAGTTTTCTAAGCGTGGTGCAAGTTTTAGGCTTGGATGAAGAAGATGGCATCGGTTTAAAATGTAAGTCTGTAGGCCTGAATACACCCTCAGAAGCCAGTGCCTGCACAGCAGCTCCAGACCCATCCAAGGTAGAGACATCCGCAGGTTCCATAGTCGAAGAAGCATCTCGTGGCATACCGGACTTCGAATGGGTCTCAGTAGAGGTCTGTGAATCTGAGGTAGCGGGTATCAGGGGCTGCAAAAGCACCTGAGTACCAGAGGACTGGCGACTAGCTTAACGGAAGAGTCATTAGCAGTTTTGGACCCATGCGGTCTGTCTCTCTATTTATCTTTACGTTTTTTTCTGAAGATCAGTAGTCGGATGGCTTAACGAAGCCATTTTGGAGTACTGATACAGAGTACCAAAATAATTTGCTGCAAAGATGGCCCGACGACAAATAATTTGGGGGTTGAACAAGGCACAAAACCAACAGCGAGGGACGTCATGGTCTGGGCCTAAGCAAAGAATGCAGTACGAATGAAAATCTTTGAGGTATTTGCTTTTCACAGGTAAGACAATTGTTAACTTTTACTGACATCGGTTGGAGCAAGAAAAAAGATCTTTTCTTGAAGACTTCGGCTCTGAAACTCGAAAACGAAAATTTCAAGAGTTGGCTGACCGGCACTTCTGAACTGCTTCTGCTTCGGGCACCGCATGGCAAGAAAGACTGATGTAATGGTGTTGGCTGCATGCTTTATACCCCTGACGACCTCATGTCATGGAAGAGACAGCATCCGACGCAGGAATACAAGACTCCGGTATTCAGGCCGGCTGAGGGCTACCTGCAGGCAGATAACCCAAATGTGATGACTGCAACAGTGAAACATGAAGAACATCTGCCTCAGAATCCGCTGCCTGCTCAGCAGCTCTGGATCCATCCAGGGAAGAGACATCTGCAGGTTCCATAGTTGAAGAGTCTCGCAGCATACCGGACTCCAAACGGGTCTTGGTAAAGGCCTGCAAATCTATTGAAGCGGGCATCAGGGGCTGCGAAAGTGCCTCACTGAGTACCGGCGAACTGGCGACTAGCTTAATGGAAGTGTCGTCGGCAGCTTTGGACCTGTGCGGTCTGTCTCTGTCTTTATCCTTACGTTTTTTTCAGAATATCGGTAGTCGGATGGCTTACCGAAGCCATTTCGGAATACGGAGATCAAGAGCGAAAGAATTTAGTGACAATGAGAGCCTGACGACGTATGGTTCAGGCGTTGAACAAGGCACAAAACCGACAGCAAGGTACATTGTGGTCTGGGCCTAAACAGGTGACGCAGTACAAATTAAAATCTCTGTGTGATATTTGCTTTCCACAGGCAAGACAATTGTTAACTTTTTCCTGACATCAGTTAGAGCAAGAAAAAAGGATCCTCAACAGGGTACTTAGCTTTAGAAGTCTTCAGGATTATTCAATTTGTAAAAAAAAATTCAGGTAGTGGCTGACCAGCACTTGTGCAAACTGCTTCTGCTTCGGGCTCTTTGGCAAGAAAGATTGATGTAATGGCATCGGCTGTCTGTTTTTATACCCCTGATGACCTGACATCAGTCCTGGAGCGACAGCAACCGATGCAGAAATACTAAGTCTCTGGTATTCGAGCCGACTGAGGGCTACCTGCAGGCAGATAGCCCAAGTGTGATGATTGCAACAGTGAAACACAATCATCATCTGGTGTCCGTTCCTGTATCTCACTTTCACCAATGGGTCTTTGTATCTGCACAAGTTACTTTTTGTGGTCTGTCTGGTACACTGCATACCTGCATCTACTACACACTCCAGCACTTCGAAGTCTTGACCGGTATGGTAACTTTCCATGTTGCAACTCTTACTTCTTATTTTTGTTGCAGGTTCTTCTGATTTGCTAAGCAGGCCAGTGAATACACTTGAGAGACAGAGGCCTAGCTGGGTAAAAATGTAGCTAAATAAATAAATATTAAAAAAGGGGGAATAAAGAGACCCAAAAACCTAAGAATGGTACAGGACAAAAGCAGCTGTAAAGGCAAAGTGAGATACTTAGGATAGGAGAAAAAACATTTGTCTCATGGAGCTTTTGTGGTGAGAAAGAGAAAGTGGGGCAAGCAGAACAGTAGAGCTTCAGGAAACACGACAGGAGCTCAGTATAGTAGTGATTTGGCCAGGTAGAGGGGTACAGGCAGAATAAAACTGACAACAACACTGTAACACGACAGATTAGGCTAAGAAAAGGATAGAGGAAGGTAAATGATAGAAAAATATAGGCAGAGACTCTCGAAGGTCTGGCAGTGTGCATAGAGGGTTAAGAATGTGAGCTGTATTTCCTGAAGGAAAGTGGGCGATACTGTAGTTGAGGGCCTCACCAGATGCACAGTAGCAAGCCCTGCCTAAAACCCACCCCCCTGATATGTCATTCATGAATATGCATTCCCTCCGAATGTACAACCGAAGAAAAAGTGCACTGACATGTAATATGACAGTAAATATAACAGTAAACTGTTACCAACATCTGTAATTGACAAGTTTTACTGCACTAAAATATATACTATAATCAATGAGAAAACAAACCAGGTAGAAACCACCACGATGTAAAAACAAAATCTATTTATTAAAACTAGAAAAACAAGCGCTTTCACGTGTATCAAAAAACACGCTTCATCAGGTCTAACTAGAAATTTCAACTGAGGCTTTTTATACAAATCCAAGAGCTATCAAATTGTGTAATTAGCAATCAAAGCAATGCAATTAAACAATTAAAATGATAGTTACAAGTTTAAATTAACTCTTGTAGCACAGGATAAAAATTCAATGCTTGAGACAGATAATAGCACAGTCTCTATTATATTAACATAAAAATAGAATATAAATATATTAATGAATTAATAGGCAATCGCCTCATACTTATACAATATAACATGAAGATATAAAACAAATAGATTCAACAAAATAGTGAATATTTTAAGAACTAGTGAATAGAAACATAAACCGGTAAAACCAAATTGGTTCATACTGGTCAGTGTTCACGTGCCATTAGAACAGGCTTGATGCTGACAGACAGACTGAAGCCAGGCTCGAGATGGGCTTTCAACCTTAAGATCCATCTCAATTCAATCGTTTCTAAATAATTCATTGCATCACCTCCTCTAACATTTATATCTATAATTTGTAAAACCCTAAAGGTGAAACTATGATCAGGACATATGACTACATGTTTAGCCAAGGCATTGCATGTGTTCATCTTCCTAATGTCATATATATGGTTGTACATGCTATCTCTCAACTTGCGGGACGTCATACCTACATAAAATGCAGTGCATGCTGTGCAGGTAGCCAGATAAATGAGGTTAGTACTGTCACAAGTAGCATGAAAACGCGGTTTAAAAATATACCTAAAATGAGGATGATAAAAACAATCTTCACCATTTATATATTTACACGTTGCATTTATTACATGGGAAAGTACCATGCCTTAGTGTTAACCTCTCTATACTACCAATAGAAAAAACTGTTTTGTTAACACATAATAACCTCTAAGTTTTTACTATTTCTATACCTGAAAGAAGGTAGCGTTCCCAGAAATTGGGAACATTTATTATCTGTAAGTAATATTCCCCAATTCTTTCTTATAATGTCAGTAATGAATCTAATATCACTGGTATATCTCATAGTAAAAAATACCCTATCATGTCTGCGATGGGTAGTATAATTAGAGCTTGTACCAAAAGGTTCTAAAAAATCAAGATGTTCCACATCACTGGTCATAATGGCCGATACTGAGCAGCCCAAACCACGTATACTATAATCAGCAATGAAACAAAACCATCAAAATACATGTCATCAGGCTTTTTACTGTGTAGCATTACAGTTCTCTTTGTCAGAGTCGGAATGTAATGGTTCACTGTCCCAATTAATGTCCAAACGGACTCTTTTTTGGTGCAGGTGTCACAGCCGACTCTTCCTCAGTATCATTGGCAGGACCTTTACTAAGAACAGCTTCCTGGGCGATACTGTATTAACCGTTTGTGTACATTTAATATTTTCATATCATGTATGCACGAGCAAATTAAATATGCAGACCGGGTTGTCACTCAATTTGCGACACACCCACTTCTGCGCAAAACGAACTGGTAAGGCCCTCAACTACAATATCGCCGGAAAGTGCTCGATTCCCTCAGCCCTCATCTGCCTACTGTGTGACCTTGAGCAAGTCACTTAGACAGGGTCTGGGAACACCCAAGAATTTGGAATAAGTTCCTCAATGGTCTCCAGAACTGCAAGCCTAATAACTACCTATGAACCGAAAGCAGTACCAGGAGACGGTAAGATGAAGCAGGATGGTGGCACAGGCAATCAAGAAAGGCATGACGAGAACTAGCAAAACAAGATGAAAGGAGTGGGGCAGAGACAAGTGGTGAAGGACAGCCATATCCAGGAAAGAAGGTAAAACCGCAGAAAAGTGAAGCACACTAAATGTAATCAACTAGAGGAAGTGAAAGGAATAGGAAGAGAGGGGACCAGAGTGGGAAATAATGGATGGGATTTGCAGAGAAACTCAAAGAAGGCTGAGAAAGGGTCAGAGGCATCACACGAATGTAGTCAACCAGCATCCACAGTGAAGCAGGGCTGGAAGGGGTAAATGTAGCAAAGAAAGGTTACAGAAAGGATGAGAGGTGCCATGAGCCAAGGAGGGCAGGACAGTAGACATGAGGAAATAGAACAAGGCTGTGGTGAATGGGTACTTTATCTCAAAGTGCACTAACATTCTTAGCAAGGGACAAAGGAAAGATTTGATTAGAGATTAACTGCTGTTGGAGCTTTGTTTATTTTATCTCTGTCTTGATCAAAGTGCTCACCAAGGGGAAAGATGGATCTGTGTTGTGAAGCAAGTAAACACCACTGGCTTGTTAGGAAGAGACAGCCGAAAAGCAATAATCTAGTTAGGGATACGGTAGAAAGACGCCAGGCTAATGGTCTGGAGGCGAGATACTCAAAGTGTTACTTGTGCTAGAAGGCCAAGGAAGCAGAAATTAACAGCAAGTGGTAGTCAATCATCTAATACTGTTTTCCCATTTTCTGCATACGGTTGGAATGTCATGTCAACTATCACAATCTCTCTCTCTCTCTTAATTAGTGCCTCTCTCTCATACATTCTTCAACAGTCTTGCTCGACTGACAGAGGTCATGCTATCCCACCCATCTCTTTTGCTTGGTGTCCTCTTCTCTTCCTGTCGCCACCAAATCACCTTCTGTCTTACTGCACATGTGCCCGAACCACTGTAATCTGTTCTCTCTGACATTTTCTGTAATTGGAGTTATTTGACTTCTGCTCTGATGTCATCCTTTTTTTGCCTGTCCCACAGTGTGCACCCTACCACCTTTAAACTAAGATTGAAAGAGGGAGGGGTGTCAAAAAAGCAGAATAGGGAAGATGTACTCAGGTAATAGGTAGAATTACAAGAAACACAGCAAAGGAGTAAGAGAACGTGACTAACAGCACTGCTGGCAAGCACTGATATGCAGTGCTCACCAGTCAGGATAATATATCAGAAGCCAGAAGAAATACTTAGGGGGGGGGGGCTGGCCAGGCTACTGACTATGAGTGGGAGGTGGGAGAGACAAGGAAACATCAGGTTTTACATCGTTTTGAAATAACAGGGAGGGTAGGGATGGAAAGGGACTACTAACCTAAAGGAGAAAATCAAATGCAATAGAAGAAAGAAAGAATACATTCTACTTGCAAATCAATGCAGGAAAATGACGCAAAAGGTTAGAAAATAAAGGATTCAGGTAAGGATATGTATATGTCAGAAGCATTTGGGGGATTCCAAATTTCAGGGCAGAGACAGAGACCATGAGGCCAGAGTTCTTGGACATAAGCCTGTAATGAAAAGGACAAAATTCTAGATGTGATACTTATCAAGAAGAATGGGATTTGGGATGTTCTAGTGAAGGTGATACAAGCAGTGATCAGGTCAACGAGTAGTCTACAATTCAAGGGAACAGAAAGAATAAAAAGATGCTAAACAATTTTAGAGGAACAAGGTATGCCTAGCTAGCAAAGACAGCCACAGATGAGTTACGGGCTAGGGGTCTGAAGGTAAACAGACAAAAAAACAAGCTATGACAACTGGTCTGGGGTACAGTATTCAAGGCTATAGACTGGGTTTAGAAGAATTTTTATTTATCAACTTTTGTTTACCAGAAAGATCCAATAGTCATAGTTTCCCCTTTCCAGACGAGATCCGGGAAGAAAGACTCCACTACATATATTACATAGCAAAGTATGTTTACAAAGTAGGAGATCTGACAACAGAGGTGATAAAATGATTATAGAGATTTGCAGATAAATTATTCAACTTTAAGACAGGCAATATATAATGTTATTTTTCTTTCAGCTTTTCCTGGTTAGGGGTCGCCCCAGCGGAACTCCAGTCTGCTAATGATTGGCAGTCGATTTTTACAGTGCCAAGGTGCCAGCCCGACGTCCAACCTTCAACGAACGCACGCCCATTCACACGTCTTTCGAATGCCACTCGACCACAGGGAGGGCATGCAGACTCCACACAAAAGGCGCTCCAGCCGAGAATCGAACGGAAGAACCTTTTGCTGTGAGGCGACAACGTTACCGCTGCACCACCGTGGCTTCAGGCAATATATAACACAAAATATAAATATAAAAATAGTGAAATAATTTGTGCATACAAAAACAGAGAATAAATATACACTGCCTTTTGTCAAACAGTAATATTTTTTTTGGGGGGGGCGGGGGTTGAGATCAAGGTAATTAAGCCTGAAAAAATAGTTGAGGGGAAAAGATGCAAGTAGAAAAAAGAAAGGAGAGAAAGAAAGAGTTCAGAAGAGGGAAAATGATGTAGGAAAGGTTAGAAGGTTATAAATCAGATTTATAAGCAGGGCTGGTACAGAAGCAGATCCAGGTGGTAAATAAAGGTAAGATGATAAGAAATTAACCTGGTGGGTAGTAGGGGTTGAAAAAAAGGGATGAAAAGGGGAGGAAAGAGGAAAACATGAATGTCACTGCACAGGAAAGTGAGGTTAATAAGTAAAGCAAAATACAGGGCATACAATAGGTGGGAGGGTGGTTAGCATGCCAAGATATAACAAGGCAAGCCGAAAAGTAACAAAGGAAGTGAGAACAGCAAAGATGAAAGGGAGTTGGCAGAAGATGTCAACAACAATAAAGAAAAGTTTTTCAGATACACTGAAGATAGGAGGAAAAGAAAAAAAACTACGGTTGGATAAGCAAGGATGACAGGAAATCAAGGAAGGAAGGGACAAAAAGCACAGGGACTGAATGAACACGCTGCCCATTTTCAGAGAGGAAGCAGATACGAGGGTGCCATACTAGGAGGAGGAAGGCAGAACAGGCAGAGTAGTACAGAAACATAAGGACAGACTGGGAGGCGATGAAGAAAGAACCAACACCTTTAGTGAGGGTAAGCTACAGGGACTAGCCATGGAAATTCGAAATACAACATGAACACTCCTAGGTGAACCAAACTGCAACAACTGGATCCAAACTACAATCACAGGAGACCAAATGAAAATTAACCACAATAAAATTACTGTTGTTTTATTCTTCACTCTTCTTCGAGCGCCTCAGTGTTACCACCTATTTAGAATACATACATCTTAAATAAATTCACTTTTATACTATTAAAATCTTAATTACCATCAATTATACAATTAAGTACACTTCCCATTTAAAGTAAACGATTCCAATTAAGTTCGTTATTTAGTCGCTGAGGAACCATTGTACCATACTTTAAAATATAAATACATTCTTTATATAACAATTTTTGTTTTAAAATATTTTCATCTCCCCACGGACTATTAATCTGTTCTAAAATAGTACCTTGCAAAAAACTGTTATTTCCTTGGTGTTTATCCTTAAAATGTAGGGAAATTATTTTATCTTCCCTTTGGTGTTTTATATCCCTTAAATGTTCCATAAACCTAGTGTGAAACTTGCGTTTTGTTTCTCCTATATAAAACAACCTACAGGGGCAATACAAAACATATATTACCTCTTTACTGTTAGAAGAGTATGTGCCTCTAACTTCAAATTTAACATTGTTAATATATTCCACTTTATTCACAATATGGGTACATACATTACATCTTCCACATGTTCAAGTACCAAAGCAATTCAAAGGTCTTGAAGGGTTGAACACTGGCAAAGTAAAAGTTCCATGAACTAACATTTTTTTTAAACTTTTTCAATTAGTAAATGGAAAACACGGAATTATTGGCAAAATAGCTGACAAGTGCCTATTCTGTAATAAATATTTCCAATAATGTTTAATTAAATTTACTATTTCTTCACTTTTGATGTTATACATAGAAACGAAATATCTAGGATCAACTTTACATTCACTATCCCTTCTCTTAAAATGTTGATCCCTATAATCAGTCGTTCTTTTCATTGGAAAATCGTTATTACTAAAATGCAGAATTTTATCTACTGCTAATTGCATATCTATTGGGTCATACCCTCTCCTTAAAAACATGTTGTTGGTTGTTTGCATTTCATATTGTAAAACATTTTTATCTAAACAAATCCTGGACAACCTCAATAGTTCACCATAAGGAAGAGCTTTTGTCACATGTGGTGCATGACAACTCGAGGCATGTAAATATTGCCCCCCATCCACAAACTTCCTGTGAATGTCGCTAATCACTTCTCCAGTGACTCTCCCCTCCAAAACTAAATCTAAACATATTACCCTCGTCCCTTGTTGTAGACCATCAAAGGATATGTCATAAGGATTACCGTTTAAATAAGATAAAAAGTTATGGACCTCATCATGACCACCTTCACAGATAAAAATCAGGTCAATATATCTATAATAAAATTTTACATATTTTTTTTTTTTTTTTACAAAATCTTGTCTATACAAATGTGTCCTCAAAAAATGACAAAAATATTTGCATACATGGGGGCAAAAGGCGCCCCCATGGCAGTCCCTTGCTTCTGCCTATACAACTGTTTATTAAAACAAAAATAATTATTTTTAAGGCAAAACTCCACTAGTTTAACAATAAAATTTGACAAAGGACTATCACTTAAAACATGGATAATGGCTTTTAGGCCATTAGAATGTCTAATCAAAGTGTATAGGCTCTTTTCACATCAATTACTATCCAATATTTTATGTCATTCCATACTACTGAAATCTTATTTAAAAAATCAAAACTATCTTTAATATATGCTGGAGCCTTCTGTGCATAAGGTAACAACAACTTATGTAATATCAAACCTAAATTGTGCAAGAAATATTTGCAAGCTGAAATAATAGGTCTGCCAGGCGGGTTATACATATTTTTGTGTATTTTTGGCAAACAAAAAAAGTAGCCATTTCACATTGTTTGTCAAATAATTTTACTTCTGCATCCTTTTCTGTAAAATACCCTAACCTGATACCTCTATCTATAGGTTTATCGTAACTTTTTAAAGCCTGTTCGTATTTCTTTATATTACTTAATTCGTACACTTCCTGGTCATCCAGGTGTTCCATGCACAGCTTATAATATTGGACTACATTCATTACAAAGATCTTATTGCCCTTGTCAGTCGGTTTTATCACATCACTTTTGGTTTGTAAATCTTTCAAAGAACGCCATTCTTTGTGTGTTAAATTTATCTAATATTACCCTCTCTTTTCATAATCTCCCTACATATATTTTCTCCACCAAAGTTAATCATAGAACTAAAATGTATAATATGTTCCTTTTTAAAAGGAGGAATAAACTTATTCTTAATCGGAACATCTGAAGTATCAATATTACAATAGATTTTCACATCAGAAACATCATTAATTTCATCGTAACAAGAGTGGAAACTGTCTCTCACAGCCAAAGTCCTCCAATACGAAAAAATACAGTTTCAACAAAAAAAAAGGTTAGCTTTCATCATAAGATTTCTCATCAGAACCCACAAGAGTGGAAACTGTCTTCCGACTCCTCCTGAATTAACTCAGCAGAATTTCGACATGCATTAACTGAGAAGAAATATTTAAGATGCAACTTGCAGACAAATTTTAACATTTCTTGTTTAACTATATGAACTCTAGGAACAACCGTTGGAATGAGTTTAAGACTTAAATTCAAAGCAGCATATTGTTCCTGAGATAAAACACAATTGGACAAATTAACTAAATTTTCTATTTCATTCACATCCTTATCGTTTAAATTTCTTACTGTTATGTCCATTAAATTGTCCGTTTCTAAAATCTCTTTTCTGGTACGAGGTATTGGTGTTGTTTCTTCCTCTTTTCTGCCCTTGTCGCTGGTCTTGTTTGCTATCATTATGAAAATGTTAAGGAAAATTCTCAGACTGTTGTGGAACAGGTAGGCGAGGAAACTCTTCTTCGCCAACTCCATCACCGCTAGAATAGCTTGCTCCCTCCGAAGAAGCAAACGACACTGAAAATCTCCTTTTATAACCTCTGTTACCCTGCTGATAATTCTTATGTTTATGATTGGACGGTGCAACAAAAGCCCGTTCACCTTCATAATCGTTGATGTCTCTCTCTAACTTTGTTTTTTTCTGTTCCACTAATTCTGCTTCCAAAGCGGACAATTTACTGTTGATCTTTCCCAGAAAATTATCAATGTTCTGGACACCCAAAAAACTGAAATTGTATTAAATAGCGTGGTCAGTTCCTGTTTAAGTTTTTTGTGTTTAGCTTGCTCTCTTTCAATTAATATATATAATCATTCTGTGACACACATATGTGATGCCGCTAACCACCTTTCTCTAAATTTTTTATCCAGCAGACAGTTCATATCAAAAGGGGTACTCAGGTTTTTTATAAAACGTAAACCTCTAGGCGTGACAGTCAAATCAATGTATCTTTGTAAACCTAATATATTAAAATGTACCCTTGTTTCCTTTTCCAATAACCTCTCAAACTTATCATACAAATCTCTTTTGTCTGCTGGAAACAAAGTCTGACCAATCACAATGAACGGATTCGGTGCTCGTTTAGATCTTTCAGTCACAAATGCATCGAAAAGCTGTCTCATACCTTGATTAGTTAAGCGGTGTTCAGTAGTAGAACCAGAGAGACACTGTGAACCACCCAACTATTGTTCCATAGTTCTTTGGGATCCCAGAAGGGTTTACCATTCCACCAATTGCTCCCAATGAAGAAGCGGACTCCTCTCTGAACAGACGGGGAATGTCTACATTCGGATCCAAAGCCATGGAAATTTGAAATACAACACAAACACTCTAGGTGAACCAAATTGCAACAACTGGATCCAAACTACAATTACAGGACACCAAATGAAAACAAATCACAATAAAATTACTGTTGTTTTATTCTTCACTCTTCTTCTACCGCCTCAGTGTTACCACCTTTTTAGAATGCATACATCTTAAACAAATTCACTTTTATACTATTAAAATCTTAATTACCATTAATTATACAATTAAACACACTTCACATTTAAAGTAAATACTTCCAATTAAGTTTGTTACAGGGACTAACTAGCCTATCTCCTGAGGTCTTCAGGAATCTGACCCATATGCTGGCAGATGCTCTGACAAAGAACGTCAATGAACAGATCACTGACCAATGCGGAAGTGCAAAAGGGCAACAAGGACAAGAAGAGTGGCCCCCTTGTACATGGGAGGAGCAAAGAAAAAGGAGAGAACTATGGGCTAGGAGAACCTGTCAAAGGAATAATGCAGACACAGTCTTCACTAAACCTTTGAGTTGGTCCTCTAAAGGTATCTGCTGTAAAAACTACAGAGGGCTGGGAATCTATACTGAAAAAAAAAAGAAACTGGACTGCTTCATAGATACTTACTATGCTACTGATCTGTGAGGATCTAAAGAAGCCTTACATTTCATTGGTACATTTTAGCACTTACATTTTGCATACAAATAACCCAGAGACAGGCCAGAAAATGATATGTTGGGACCTTTACAGGTTCCCCTGTCCATGAGGGACATGGGTGCTAAACCCTGGGTGAATTTGATACTACCCATCCATTCATCCAAATTACATTTGAAAACAGTAAGAGAAGTACTTTGCTTTATGTGTTGTGTAGCATTGACAACAGATATCAAGTTGGCTAGGAGTCTAAAGAACCAGAAGAGGAGGTAGGATGAAGGGAAAAGGTATGAATAAACAGTAAGGAGACTGGAGGACTTCTAAGTAGAATCCAAAAGAAGCAGGAGAGAAACAATATACATGCATAATACCAGATTGGGCAGATGTGAAGCAGTCACACTGAACAAAAAGTCCATAACAGGGAAGAGGGGTATAGATAGTAAATTGTAAGGATGAATTATTCAATGGAGATAAGAAAATGGCTCTTCAAAAAAGGAGCTGCAGACCGATGGAAAGACAAGAACAGAAAGGCACATTCAAGATAGTACAGAACAAGTAAATAAAGGACAAAGAGGAAGACACAGATGGAGGGGAGTTATAAGGGTAAAGGCATAAAACACATACCTTAAGGTTATCCTTCATCCAAGTTAATGTAATACATTGACTTCCAAAATAAAATCTATGTATCTGCATGCACAAAGGCCCCATGCATCTGCTTCCCCTGGTCACTCATTTCCATATACACATGTTGCCCTACCTGTGTCTTTTTCTGTGGTGATAGAACACACACTATATGAAAGTAGCAAGCTACCATTCCATGCCTAATGACAGTGCTGCAAACACCAGCACTCTCTCAGTGTCTCATTAGGAACACTCCGGATCCGTGGAAGTTACCTCCTTATACCTTCAGTATGATGAAACAAGCTGAAATCACACTCTGTAGTACACAATCCCTCTCATTTATACCCTCAGTCACACTGATATTCATTTTAAGACTGAACTCTCTGTTCTACCTTTATTAACCCTCCTCCCTACTCTGAGGAAGAGGCTTCCACAGAATAAGATGTTTACAGATAGATTTTCCATAGCTCTGTGTGCTACTGCCTCATGCGACAGCATTAATGTGTAAATGAGCAGTACTGCATACTTGTGTCGGTGTGTGCACACGTGTACCTTTCTCTCTATGGATCTACTCACTTTAGTCAAGTAGACCACATACATTGAACTTGGAAAAAATCAGCCTCAAAAGGTCGACAAATTGGATGTTGACAAGCTACTACACAAGTGTCGAGGAAAAAACCTTGGTGGATGCAATATTCCAAAAACAAACACAAAGAAATAGCATAATTTATTAGGACACCCTCTGCTAAAAATATATAGCAACTGAGATCACATTACTGGGGAAAGGGAATATTCTACATG